>NC_060276.1:77034814-77069941 GCF_021613505.1 Equus quagga
AAATCAATGAACAGAAGAAATACTTTACCAAAGAGATTGAAACTCTAAAAAGAAACCAAAAAGAAATTCTGGAGCTGGAAAACTCAATAAATGAGATAAATAAGGATTTAGACAGCCTTGCAAACAGAGAAGACCATATGGAAGAGAAAATTAGAAAGTCCAAAGATAGAAACCTAGAAATCATGCAGGTATAAGGGGAGAGAAAGCTAAGATTTTAAAATAACGTACAAATTCTATGAGAATCATTAGAGTCCATTAGAAAGGGCAACATAAGGATAATGGGTATCCCAGCAGGAGAAGAGAGACAGAAGGGATAAGAGAGCTTATTTAAAGAAATAATAACTCAGAACTTCCAAAATCTGGGGAAGAAACTGGATATAAATATCCATAAGACTAAAAGAACATCCAATTATCTCAATGAAAAATACCTTTTGGGGCTGGCCTGGTGGTGTAGCAGTTAAGTTCCTGCACTCTACTTCATCAGCTGAGGCTTTTCCAGTTCAGATCCTGAGTGTGGACCCATGCACCATTTATCAAGCCATGCTGTGGTAGGCATCCCACATATGAAGTAGAGGAAGATGTGAAGATCAGCAAAAAGAGGAGGGTTGGCAGTGGATGTTAGCTCAGGGCTAATCTTCCTCAAAAAAAAAAAAAAGAAAGAAAGGAAAAGACATTTTCAAAGGCACATGATTATAAAACTTTGAAAAGTCAATGGCAAAAAGTAAATATTTAAGGAAGCCAAGAGTCAAAAAAACCCAGTAATCTAAAAAGGAAGTCCCATTAGGCTATCAGTGGATTTCTCAGCATAAAATCTACAATCCAGCAGACAGTGGAATGATACATTCAAAATATTGGAAGATAAAAACTGTCAGCCAAAAATACTGTATACAGCAATGTTATCCTTCAGATATAAAGAAGACATAAAGTCTTTCCCAGACAAACATAAGGTAAGGGATTTCATTGCCCCTAGGCCTGCCTTACAAGAAAGGTTGAAAGGAACCTTCCTACCTTAAACAAAAATGCAAAGGTGTATGAAGCTTTCAGGAAGGTGATAAATAGACAGATAGAATCAGAAAATTGCAGCTCTATGTCAGAATAAGTTAGTAAACAATTATAAAATAGGGAAAGAAAGTATTAAAAATAACAATACAAACTTCAATTTGGCAATGAGCTCACAACACAAAAAGACGTACTTTGTGACAACAAAAATGGAAGAGGAAGAGATGGAGTATGCATAGGCAAGGGAATATAAGGTACAATCAGCAGAAAAAGTACTATGCTATCAGTGAGACCTTTTACACAAACCAGAAAACAAAAATTCAGATCAGAGTCATAAAATATTTTTTAAAAATGAAATTGAGAAACACAACATAGAAAATCACCCAACTAAAATTGCAGGCGGAAACACAAGGGAAAAGATGGAAATATAGAGCAACCAGAAAACAAAAGATAAAATGGCAGCTTTAAGTCCTCATATATCAATAATCACTCAATGTAAATAAACTTAATTAACCAATCAAAAATATACCAATCAAAAAATAACCAATTGAAAGATAAAGAGTGGCTGTAAGGATTAAGAAACAATTCTCAACTATATGCTGCCTCCAGGAGACCAACCTCAGCTCTAAAGAAAAACATAGGATCAAAGTGAAGGAATGAAAGATGATACTCCAAGCAAATAGCAAAGAAAAGAAAGCAAATGTAGTCATACTTATACCAGAGAAAATAGACTTCAAGCCAAAAAAGATAGTAAATGACAAAAACAGACATTGTATGAGGAAAAAGGGGGCAATCTATCAAAAAGATTTAACACGTTGATATGTATGCACCTAACACAGGGATATCAAATATAGGAGTGATTGTTAACAGACCTAAAAGAAAAAAATTGACAGTAACAGAATAATAGTAGGGGAATTTAACACTCCACTTACATCAATGAATAGGTCATCCAGACAGAAAATCAACAAGGAAACATCAGCCTTCAATGAAACAATAGGCCAGTTGGACTTCATAGATATATATAGAGAGAACATTCCATCCCAAAGCAGCAGAATACACATTCTTCTCATGTGCACATGGAATATTCTCAAAGATAAACTATATGTTGGGAAACAACGCAAGTCTCAATAAATTTAAGAATATTGACATCTTGTCAAGCATCTTTTCTGACCATGATGAGCTGAAACTAGAAATCAACTACAAGAAGAAAGGTGGAAAAGTCACAAATATGTAAAGACTAAACAACATGTTACTGAACAACTATTGGATCAATGAAGAAATCAAAGAAGACATCAAAAAATAGCAAGAGGCAAGTGAACATAAAACACAACATACTAAAATCTATGGGAAGCAGCAAAAGCAATACTAGAGGGATGTTTATAGTAATAGAGGCCTACTTCAAAAAACAAGAAAAATCTTAAATAAACAATCTTTCACTATACCTGAAAGAACTAGAAAAAGAAAAACAAACAATCCCAAAGTCAGTAGAAGGAAATAATAAAAATAAGAGTGAAAATAAACAAAGACCAAATGACAACAGAAAAGATCAATAAAACTAAGAACTGGCTCTTTAAAAAGATAAACAAAAAGGACAAACCTTTAGTTAGACTCACTAAGGAAAAGAGAGAGAATGCTCAAATAAATAAAATCAGAAACAAAAGGGAGAAATTACAACAGATACCACAGAAAGACAAAGGATGATAAGACAATACTATGAAAAGTGATACACCAAAAAATGGATAACCTAAAAGAGAGAAATTCTTAAAATCATACAACCTTCTAAAATTGAATAAATAAGAGATAGAGAATGTGAATAGACCAATAACTAGTAAGGAGATTGAAACAGTAATCAAAAACCTCTTAAAAACAAAAGTCTAAGATCAAATGGCTTCTCTGGTAAATTCTACCAAACATTCAAAGATTTGATACCTATCCTTCTCAAACTCTTCCAAAAAATGGATGAGAATTGAACACTTTTTAACTAATTTTACAAGGCCAACATTACCTTAAGAACAAAACCAGAAAAAGACAACACACACACACAAAAATTATAGGCCAATACTGCTGATGAACATAGATGTAAAAATCCTCAACAAACAGTAGCAAATCAAATATAACAATACATTAAGAGGATTATACACCACAATCAAATGGAATTTATTCCAGGGATGCAAGGATGGTTCAACATCCACAAATCAGTCAACATGATACACCATATTAACAAAATGAAGGGAAAATAATTGCATGATTATTTCAATAGAGGCAGACATTGCATTTGACAAGATCCAGGATTCATTTATGATAAAAACTTTCAACAAAAAGGGCATAGAAAGAAAATACCTCAACATAATAAAAGCCATATATAACAACCCGACAACTAATATTATAGTTAATGGTGAAAAACTGAAAGTTGTCCCTCTAAGAACAGGAACAAGAGAAAGTTGCCCACTCTCACCACTTTTATTCAATACAGTATTGGAAGTCCCAACCATATCAATTAGGAAAAAGAAGAAATAAAATATGTCCAAATTGGAAAGAAAGAAGGAAAACTGTCACTATTTGCAGGTGACATGATTTTATATAGAGAGAAACCTAAAGAAACTACCAAAAAAGCTTTAGAAATAAGTGAACACGGTAAGGCTGCAGTATACAAAATCAACATTAAAAAATTAGTTGCATTTCTACATAATAAGAATGAGATAGATGAAAGAGAAATCAAGAAGATAATCTGATTTGCAATCACAACAAAAAGAATAAAATATGTAGGAATAAATTTAATCAAAGAAGTGAAAGACCTATACTCTGAAAACTGTAACACATTGTTGAAAGAAATCAAAGAGGACACAAGGAAGTGGAAAGACATTCCATGCTCAACAAAAAAATGAAAAGGCAATGTACTAAATGGGAGAAATTATTTGCAAATATTTATCTAATAAACAATTAATATCCAAAATATATAAAGTACTCATACAACACAATAGCAAAAAAGCAATCTGATTTTTAAAAATCACCAGAACTAAATGAATATTTTTTCAAAGAAGACATACAGATGGCCAACAGGTACATGACAAGATGCTCAACATCACTAATGACCAGGGACATGCACATCAAAACAACAATGAGATATCAACTAACACATATGAAAGTGGCTATTATCTAAAAGATAAAAAATAACAAGTCTTGCCAAAGATATGGAGAAAAGAGAACTCTCATGGACTATTGGGAGGAATGTAAATTGGTGCAGTCACTATGGAAAACAATAAGAGCTTCCTCAAAAAATTTAAAACAGAGTTAAAATGTGATCCAGCAATTCCACTTCTGTGTAGTTAACTGAAGTAAACAAAAACACTAATTTAAAAAGATATATGCATACCTACATTCATTGCAGCCTGCATTGTGTATAATAGCAAAGATATGAAAGTAATCTAAGAGTCCATCAATGGAAGAATGGATAAAGATGTGGTATATATGTACAATGAAATACTACTTCAGCTATAAAAAAAGAATGAAATATTGTCATGTGCAACAACATGGATGGACCTCCAGTGAATTATGCCAAGTCAAATAAGTCAAAGACAAATATCACATGATCTCACTTATATCTGGAACGTAAAAAATACAAAAGCAAAAACAACAACAAGAAGCTCATAGATATAGAGAACTAATTGGTGGTTGCAAGAGTCGGGGGGTGTGTGGGTAAAATAGGTAAAGAGGGCCAAAGGATACAAATTTCTAGTTTTAAAATAAATAAGTCATGGGGATGTAATGTGCAGCATGGTGACTATCGTTAATAATGTTTTATCACATATTTGAAAGCTGCTAAGAGAGTAAATATTAAAACTTCTTATCACAAAAAATAATTTTTTTGTAACCATGTAAGGTGACGGATGTTAACTAGACTTATTGTGGTGATCATTTCACAGTGTATACAAATATTAAATCATATGTTATTCACCTGAAAATAATAGAATATTATATGTCAATTATACCTCAATTAAAAAAATAAAAAACAAATGAGTCTCCTGTAGAAATTAAAGAATTGGGTCCTGTTTTTCAAATACATTCAGTCAATCTGACTTTTTTAATAACTAAAAAACTCCTTTATTTATTTGTTTTTATTGACTTGACATTGGTTTTTAATATTATATAAATTTCATGTGTACATCATTATATTTCAACTTCTGTATACACTACATAGAGTTCACCACCAAAAGTCTAGTTTCCATCCATCACCGTACAAATGTCACACTTTCCCCCTTCTGCCTACCCCCTTCTACTCTGGTAACCACCAATCTGTTTTCTGTATCTGTGTCTGTTTGTTGTTGTTTTTATCTTCCACATACAATTGAAATCATACAATATTTGTCTTTCTCCACCTGACTTATTTTCCTTAGCATAATACCATCAAGGTTTTTCCATGTTGTTGCAAATTGAAAAATCTCATCTTTTTTTATGGCTGAGTAGCATTCCCTTGTGTGTGTGTGTGTGTGTGTATAAATGACATCTCCTTTGTCTGTTTATCCAAGGATGGGCACTTGGGTTGTTTCCAAATCTTGGCTATTGTAAATAATGTTGCAGTGAACAAAAGAACGCATATATGTTTTCAAATTAGTATTTGCATGTTCTTTGGGTAAATACCCAGAGGTGGAATAGCTGGACCATATGGTAGTCTTATTTTGAATTTTTGAGGAATATCCATACTGTTTTCCACAGTGGTTTTCCAATTTACATTCCCAGCAGCAGTGTACAAGGTTTTTCTTTTCTCCACATCCTTGCCAAGACTTGTTTTTGTTTTTGTTTTTGTTTTTTACTTTTTAATATTAACCTTTCTGGTGGGTATGAGGTGACATCTCAATGTGGTTTGCCTTTCCCTAGTAATTAGTGATGTTGAACATCTGTTCATGTGCCTGTTAGCTATCTGTATTTTTTTTTTGGAAAACTATCTGCTCAGATCCTATGCCCAGTTTTTAATTTGGGTTTTTTGCGTTGTTGTTGTTGAGTTGTATGAATTCTTTATATTTTTTGGATGTTAATACTTTATCGGATGTATGATTTGAAAGTATTTTCTCCCACTCTGTAGGTTGTCTTTTCATTTTGTTGATGGCTCCCTTTGCTGTGCAGAAGCTTTTTAGTTTGATGTAGCCCTATTTGTTTATTTTTGCTTTTGATTCCCTTGCCTAAGGAGACAGATCCAAACAAATAATGCTAAGATTGATGTCAAAAATTTTACTGCCTATGTTTTCCTTTAGGAGTTTTATGGTTTCAAGTCTTACATTTAAGTCTTTAATCCATTTTGAGTTTATTTTTGTATGTCGTAAAAGAAAGTGATCCAGCTTTGTTCTCTTGCATTTAGCAGTCCAGTTTTCCCAACACTATTTATTGGAGAGACTCTCTTTTCCCCATCATATATTCTTACTTCCTTTGTCATAGCTTACTTGACCATATAGTGTGGTTTATTTCTGGAGTCTATATTCTGTTCTATTGATCTATGTGTCTTTTTTATGCCAATACCATACTG
Organism: Equus quagga; assembly: GCF_021613505.1. NCBI lineage: Eukaryota > Metazoa > Chordata > Mammalia > Perissodactyla > Equidae > Equus > Equus quagga. The sequence goes on from NC_060276.1 coordinate 77,041,332, forward strand.
TTTTGATTACTATAGCTTTGTAATATAGTTTTAAATCAGAGACCATGATGCCTCCAGATTTGTTTTTCTCTTTCAAGATCACTTTGGCTATTATCAGTATTTTGTGGTTCCATACAAATTTTAGGGTTATTTGTTCTATTTCTGTGGAAAATACCATTGGAATTTTGATAGAGATTGCATTGAATCTGGGTAGTATGGAAACTTTAACAATATTAATTCTTTCAGTCCTTGAGTGAAGAACAGCTTTCCATTTATTTGTTTTCTGAAATTTCCTTTATTAATGACTTCCAGTTTTCAGAGAATAGGTCTTCATGTACTTAATTAAATTTATTCCTAGGTATTTTATCGGTTTTGATGCAATTGTAAAATTAATTGTTTTCTTAATCACTCTTTTTGATAGAAACACACAGATTTTTTTTTTTTTTTGCCAAGGAAGAGTAGCCCTGAGCTAACATCTGTGCCAGTCTTCCTGCACTTTATATGTGGGTCACCACCACAGCATGGCCAATGAGTGATGTAGATCTGTGCCTGTTGTCCAAACCAGTGAACCTCGGTTGCTGAAGTGGAGCACATCAAACTTAACCACTATGCCATGGGGCTGGCCCCAGAAATGCAACAGATTTTTGTGTATTGGTTTTGTATCCTGCGAATTTACTGTGTATTGTGTCTTGGTTTTATATCCTGCAAATTTATTAGTCCTAACAATTTTTGGTGGGGTCTTTAGGCTTTTCTATACATAGTATCATGTCATCTTCAGATTATGACAGTTTTAAATCTTCCCTTCCAGTCTGGATGACTTTTATTTCCTTTTTTAGCCTACTTGCTCTGATTAGGTCTTCCAATACTATGCTGAACAAAAAGTGGTGAGAGTGGGCTTCCTTGTCTTGTTCATGATATTACAGGAAAATATTTCAACTTTTCACCATTGACTATAGTGTCATCTGTGGGCTTTTCATAGGTAGTTTTTAACATGTTGAGTTATGCTTCATCTATGACCACTGTGTTGAGAGTTTTTATCATATATGGATGTTGTATTTATCAAATTCTTTTTCTGAAGCTATTGAATGGCTCACAGAATATTTATCTTTCATTTTGTCAACGTGATGTATCATATTTATTTGTGAATATTGAACCATCCTTGCATCCCAGGAATATATCTCATTTGATCATGGTGCATGATCCTTTTAATGTATTGTCAAATTCGGTTAGTTGTGTTGAGGGTTTTTGCATCTATGTTCATCAGGGATATTGGCCTGTAATTTTCTCTTCTTGTGACATCCTTGTCTAGTTTTGGTATCAGGATAATGCTTGCCATGTAAAAGGAGTTTGGAAGGGCTTCCTTTATCTCTATTTTTTGCAAGAGTTTGGAAAGGATTGATATTCTATGAAATTCTGGTAGAATTTACCAGTGAATCCATCCTGTCCTGGACTTGTGTTTGTTGGGAGATTTTTGATTACTAATTCAAACACCTTATTAGTCATCATTACATTCAGATTTTCCATTTCTTTATGATTCAGAGTTGGTAGGTCATATGTTTTTAGAAATTTATCAATTTTTTCTAGGTTGTCAAATTCATTGGCATATAGCTCATAGTAATCTCATGATCCTTTGTATTTCTGTGGTATCACATGTAACAAAGAGATTCACTTTAGATCTAATAACATACATAAAGTAAAATTAAAATATGGAAAAATAAATTTCATTCAAATGATAACCAATAGAGAGCAGAGATGGCTATAATGATATCAAACAAAATAGACTTTAGTCAAAACCTGTTATAAAAAACAAAGAAGAATATTATATAATGATAGAAGTGTCAATTCCCCCAGCCTATATAGCAATTTTAAATATTTATTCACCAAACCATGGAGCTCTAAATATATGAAGCAAACTTTGACAAAATTGAAGGGAGAAATAGACAGCAATATAATAATAGTAGGCCTTCAATAATCCAATCTCAATAATGGATAGACTAACCAGACAGAAGATCAATAAGGATATACAGAACTTAAACAACACTATAGACTAATTGGACTAACAGACATATACAGAAAAGTTAAGCTAATACAACAAAATGCAGCTTCTTCCCAAGTGCACATGGAACATTCTCCAGGTGAGACCACATGTTTGGCCACAAAAAAAGTCTTAAGAAATTCAAGAAGATTGAAATCATACACAGTATATTTCCAATCACAATGGAATGAATCTAGAAATCAACAACAGAAAGAAAACTTGAATATCCCCAAATTTGTATAAATTAAACAAGACATTCTTAAAGAACCAATGGTCAAAGATGAAGTCATAAGGGTTATTATAAGATCCCTTGAGACAAATAAAAATTAAAGCACAACATACCCAAACTTATGGAATGCAGCAAGAGCAGTACTTAGAATAATGTTTATTGCTGTAAATGTGAACATTAGAAAAAGAGAGAACTCAAATAAACAACCTAATTTTATCTTGAAGGAATGGGCAAAAGAAGAGCAAAATAGAAAGTTGGCAGAAGAAAGGAAATAATAAAATTTAGAGCAGAAATAAATTAAATACAGAATAGAATAATAATAACTAAAATCAACAAAAATGAGGATTTTTTTAAAAGAGCAACAAAATTGATTAATTAAACTAACCAACAATAAAAGAGGAAAGACTGAAAAAACTTAGAAGTGAAACAGGAGAAATTATAACAAATGCCATAGAATTTAAAGGGAATATAAGAAGGTACTATGAACAATTGAATGACAAAAAATTGGATAACCTTGAAGAAATGGATGAATTCCCAAAAACTCATTACCTAACATGACTAAGCCAAGAATAAATAGAAAATTGAATAGACCAATAACTATTAAGTAGATTGAATCACTAATCCAATATCTTGCAGAAAAAAATGTGCAGGACTAGAGGGGTTCACTGGTGAATTTTATCAAACATTTAAGAAAGAACACCAATAGTCCTAAAACTCTTCCAAAAAATGGAAGATTAGGGAACACTTCCATACTCATTTTATGAGGGCAACGTTATTCTGATATCAGTGCCTGAAAAAGAGTATAAGAAAACTATGGACCAATAGCCCTGATAAATACAGATGCAAAGTTCTCAACATAATACTGAAAACCAAATTCAAAATAGTTCTACAACATGACCAAGTGGGATATATCTTTGGGATTCAAGGATGTTTCTAAATGCACAAAACAATTAATGTGATATACTACATTAATGGAACAAAGGATGAAAATCACATGATAAGTCATCAGCAACACGGTCAAATAAGACATCCCTTAATTGTATTCCCCCCTCAACAATGAAAGTTAGCATCCACTCATGGACAAATGTGCCTTTGTGTGAGCTGTGGGATCCAGAACCATATACCAAGGACCAAGGAGGATTCTTGCTGACTTGTCTGTGGATACTAGGCATACAGACCTTGGTCTTGGCCGTACACATTACAGTGGTCTGTCACCAGCTCCAGTTCCTCTCATCCATGTTTTAAAAGCCCCCAAAGAACACTGTATGAGACAATCATCCACACAAGAGAACCTTTGTGGAAATGCAGGTTTCTACCAGAGAAGTTCCTGAGCACCACTGGAGCAAAATAATACAAGTATGAGCACACTGGGGAGGGTAAGAGAACAATTTGACTTTATGTGTGTCACCCCTCTCCCAAGGTGGCAAAGTTCAGTCCAAGACAGAAATTCTTGGTCTGTAATTTCTCCCACAAGGGAAAGGGAGAACATGTGAGCCAGTACCTGGCTTTTGCAGCTGTACAAGACACTGCCAAAAAGATTCATTTCTCTCTCACTCTATCCATAGTACAGAGTACTAAGCTGCATGACTGGAGCATGGGAAAATGCTGGGAAAGCAACAGATAGGACACTTGAAGTGCAAAAGGAGATGTGGCTCTTACTAACTGCATCAAGGACATTATCAAGAAGCTAACCCATAAGCTGCTGGGGAGATCCAACCTGTGGGTCACCCCAACTGGTCCAAGGGCATCCCTAATGCTCCAAGCACCTCACTCACACACCTCCAAATTTTGGCTGTCTACCTGTGCATGCTCCCAATAGTGGTAAAAGCAAGTTTTGGCAGGTGGCTAGTGAGTACTGCAGAAAGCTGTCAAAAGTTTGCAGGCCTGGAAAGATCACAAACTTGAGCTTTAGCTAGGCCACTGTTAAAACAAAAAGGGAGGCTCTTAGCATCCAGCATGATGGAATGAGGGTTCAGAGAAGGCATACAACTTTAAGAACTCGGCCACAAGAGGGAGCAAGAAGCATGGAGTAGCCATATCCATAGATGGTCTGAGAAAGACTCAGAATGCCTGGCAAGGATGATGGAAGGTATTTCTCTCCTGAAATAAATCAAGAAAAACTGGAGAAAGGGAATACTACTTTATATGTGAAGACAGCAATGAAAGACTTCAAAGAACATGAAAAGTCAAGGAAACATGACACTACCAAAGGATCACACAAAAATCTTCCAATAACTGAACAAAAAGATTTGAAGACCTGTGATTTATCTGATAAATATTTCATAATAGCTGTTTTAAAGAAACTCAATGAGCTCACAAAAACACAGAAAGACAATTCAACAAAATAATAAAACAATATACAAACAAAATGAGAAGTCTAAGAAGGGCAAAGAAATCATTAAAAAAGAACAAACAAATTCTGGAGGTGAAGATTACAATGAACGGAATGAAAAAGTCAATGGACAGCATCAATAGCTGACTGGATCAAGTGGAGGAAAACAATCTGTGAATTTGAAGACAGGGACTTTGAAATTATCCATTCAGAGGAGAACAAACAAAAAAAAATGAAAAAGAGGGAGGAAGCCTCTACTGCTGAATCTATGGGATACCATAGAAAGAAACAATCTGTGAATTACTGGAGTCTCAGAAGAGCAGAGAGGAGGAAGGAGGTAAGAAGATTATCTAATGAGAAAATGGCTAAGAACTTCCCAAATCTGGGGTGAGATTTGGACATCTAAGTTCATGAACATCATTGATCATGAACCAAGTCAACTAAACAAGATCTTCTTCAAGGCATGCCATAATAAAAATGTCATAAATCAAAGACAAATATTAAAAGCAGCAATAGAAAAGAAGATTGTAACTTACAAAAGAACCCCGTTTGGCTATCAGTAAATTTCTCAGTAGAAATATGACAGGCCAGGAGAGAGATAAATGATATATTCAAAGTGATAAAAGAAAAACACTGCCAACCAAAAATACTCCATCTAGCAAAGTTGTCATTCAGAAATGAAGGAAAAATAAAGACTTTCACAGAGAAACAAAAGCTGAGGAAGTGTATCAGCACTAGACCTTCCTCACAGGAAATGTTGAAGATTTCTTCAAACCAAAGTGAAAAGATGCTAATTAGTAACATAAAATCATATGAAAATATACTATGTATCTGTAAATGTAGGTATATAGTCAAATTTATAATACTCCAATCCTGTCATATGGTGGTAGTATAAGGGTTTGGGCAAAAATATTAAAAAACAATTACAGGCAAAATATGTTAATGAATGCACAATACAAAAAAGAGATAAATTGTGAATTCAAAAATATAAAAGAGGGAAAGTAAAAGGGTAGAGTTTTTGTATGCCCTCAAAGTTGTTTTAATCAGCATAAAATAGACTGTCATATCTATAAAATGTTTTAATTAAGCCTAGTGGTAAGCACAAAGTAGAAACCAACAGTTGATACACAAAAGGTAAAGAGAAGAGAATAAAGCATACCTGAATGGAAAATTATCAAATGACACAGAAAAAATCAAGCAAGGAACAAAAGAACTACAACACAGCAGAAAGCAATTAATAAGATGGCATTAGTAAGTCCTTACATATCAATAATTACTCTATATGTAAGTGAATTAAATATTCCAATCTAAAGGCATTGAGTGGCTGGAGGATTAGAAAGAAAGACTCAACTATATGCTCCCTACTTGAGACTCACATCAGCTTTAAGGACACACATGGGCTCAAGAAATGGGATGGGAAAAAATATTTCTAACAAGTGAAAACCAAAAGCAAGCATATCTATACTTATATCAGAAAAAATAGGTTTTAAGCCAAAAGCTGTAAAAAAACGACAAGAATGGTCATTATATAATGATAAAGGGATAAATTCCATCGAGAGGCTCTAACAATCATAAATATACAAGCACCTGACAATGGAGTACCTAAATATATTAAGCAAATATTAACAGATCTGATGTGAGAAACAATACAATAATAGTAGGAGACTTCACTACCCCACTTGCCACGATGGATAGATTATTCAGACAATAAATCAATAAGGAACCATGGGATTCGAACTATACTTTAGGCCAAATGGGCCTAACAGGCATACACTGAACATATCAAAGAGCAAGAGAATACGCATTCTTCTCAGTGCACATACAGCATTCTCCAGGGTAGACTTTATGATAGATCACAAAAAAATCTTTACAAATTTAATAAGATTGAAAACATACTGTTGAAAACGTGCTTTTCAACCACAATGTTTTGAAACCAAAAAGCAATAACAAAAGAATTTCTGGAAAATTCACAAATATGGGGAAATCGAATAACACATTCCTGAACAGCTAATGAATCAAAGAAATTAAAATACGTTGAAGCAAATGAAAATGAAAACACAACATACCAAAATTTATGGGATGTAGCAAAAGCAGTTCTAAGAGGGAAGTTTATAGTGCTATGCACTTACACTAAGATAAAAAGATCTTGGGGCCAGCCCCATGGCCAAGTGGGGGTTCATGCGCTCTGCTTCAGTGGCCCAGGGTTTTGCTGGTTCAGATCCTGGGCATGGACCTAGCACCACTCATCAAGTCATGCTGTGGCAGCACCCACAAGGTAGAACTAGAAGGACCTACAACTAGAATATACAACTATGTATTTGGGGGCTTTGGGGAGAAGATGGGGAAAAAAAAGACTGGGGACAGATGTTAGCTCAGGGCCAATCTTTAAAAAGAAAAAGAAAAAAGATCTTGGAGAGTGATGTCAACATCATGGTGGAGTGAGATATTCCCCTTGTCTCTCTCCTCCAAATTACAACTGAAGAGACATCCATTGACCAATAGAGGATTCCCTACACACCACAACAGGATGCCTGAGAGATCCAGGCAGCTATACATCTGAAGCTGGGTGGACTGGAGCCCCAGGAAGCAGTGGAAGTAGGGGAGAAGCCCCCTCCCCCAACCCTGATGGCAGTGATCCAAGACATAGATCATCATGCAGTGGCCCATGTGACTGTGAGTGGAGGTGAAGGCAGTCCAGTCCCATGCACTCAAAAGCAGATGAGATGGCAGCAGACCTGCATGCATGAACACCTGGGAGACAGAGCAGCTGGTGGTTGCCCCACATGCCTATTAACCCCTGAGTGTTGGCAGTGGAAGCTGGCAGCAGTCTAGTGTGTGTGCATGTGAACAACCTGGGTGCAGTGGCAGTGGTGGCTGACAGAGACCTCACAGGAATGGAAATTCCCAAGGGATGGTGGCAGCAGGTGGCCACTCCATGTGTCCAAACACTCCCAGGGAAGCAGAGGCTGGTATTGGCCCCATGCATGTGCACACATGTGAATGCCTATAGGGCAGTAGCATGGTGGTGGCCTGGTTCCACAACAGTGGATGGATCAGCAGCAGATGCAGCAGCCTGACCCACACAACTACAAGTAGACAGGGCAGGAGCAACCAGCCGCCCATAATGGCACCCCTGACAGCAACTCCACCAGGAGGATGGGCTGCATACAAGTTCCTGGGTCTCCAGGCATCCACCAGTAACACCTGTGAAGCCAGCACCTCTGGCAGTGATGTAATCAGCACCCCAAGACAACCTGGGAACAGCAGTGCAGGTGGTGCATGGGACAACAGCATCTAAGCCCACAGAGAGCCAGTGGAGGAATATGAGACCCAGGCAACCAGAACCAAAGTAATAAAAGCCATACCCAAATAAGAGAAGGTGATCACTACCACAAATGTGCTGGCAAAGGATCAATTCATCAAATGCCATGAAGAACTACAGTAACACTGAAGAATAGAAGGAAAATGACAACTCTCCAGAAACTAAATCTGAAGTCACAAAAGTTTACAATCTAACTGACAGAGAACTCAAAATAGTAGTCATAAAGAAACTCAACTAGTTACAAGAAAACTCAAAAAGACAGTTCAGTGAGCTCAGGGATAAAATTAATAAACAGAAGGAATACTTCACTAAAGAGATTTAAGCTCTAAATAAAAGCAAACAGAAATTCTGGATATGAAGAATACAACTAATTAGATAAAAATAATGTGGAAAGCATGAAAAATAGAGTAGACTTATGGAGAAGAACATTAGTAAGTTCAAAGAAAATTGGAAATAAGTCAGGTAGAGGAGAAGACAGAACTAAGATTTTTAAAAAACTAAGAAATTCTTCAAGAAATATGCAACTCAATTAGGACAAGTAACATAAGGATAATGGTATCTCAGAGGGAGAAGAGAGGGATAAAGGAGCAGAGAGCTTGCTTCAAGAAATAATAGCTGAGAGCTTTCCAAACCTGGGGAAGGAACTGAACATGCATGTACATGCAGCAAATAGAACTCCTAATTACATCAATGAAAAAAACCTTCTACAAGACATATAATATTCAAACTGGAAAAAGTCAATGACAAAGAAAAAATATTAAGGGCAGCAAACATAAGAAAATAATCTACAAATGAACCTCCATCAGGCTTTCAGCAGATTTCTCAGCAGAAACCTCACAGGCTAGGAGGGAGTAGACAGATATATTCAAAATACTGAAAGATAGACACTACCAGTGAAGACTACTCTATCCAGTGAAATATCCTTCAGATATGACAAAGAAACAAAGTTTTCCTAGACAAACAAAAGCAGAAGTAGTTCATTGCCACGAGGCTTGCCCGAAAAGAAATGGTGAAGAGAGCCCTTATGCCTGAAACAAAAAGGCAAAGGTTTCCAAAACTTTCAGCAAGATGACAAATAGACAGACAAACTCATAAAATTGCAGCTCTATATCAGAATAGACTAGCAAACACTTAATTATAACATAAAGGATAAAGGGAGAGAAAGCATTGAAAATAACTATAAACACTTCAATTGAATCACAATCTCACAACAAAAAAAAAGAACAATTTGTGACAACAAAAACATAAAAAGGGGAAGAAGAAAGGGATGGAACCTACATAGGCTAATGCAGATAAGAGGCTATCAGAAAAAGGACTATTTCATGTATGAGATCTTTTATACAAATCTCATGGTAACCACAAAACAAAAACTCAGACCAGAATCACAAATCATAAATAAAGAGGAAACTGAAAATCCATCACAGAAAACCACAAAACGGAAATGGCATACAGAAATAAAAGAAAAAAGAAACAATGGAAATATAGGAAAACCAGAAAACAAGAGATAAAATGGGAGAACTAAGCCCTCATGTATCAATAATCACTCTAAATGTCAATGGATTGGATTCACCAATCAAAAGATGCAGAATGTTGGGATGGATTAAAAAACAAGACCCAACAATATTCTGCCCCCAGGAAACAAATATCAGCTCTAAAGACAAACATAGGTTCCAAATGAAGGGGTGTAAGGTGATACTCCAAGCAAAAGAAAGCAGGTGTAGCCATACTTATATGAGACATAACAGACATCAAGGCATAAAAGATAATGAGAGACAAAGAGAGGCACTATATAATGATAAAAGGGATATTCCATCAAGAATACATAAGACTTATTAATATATATGCACCTAACACAGGAGCACCAAAGTATATAAAGAATCAGTTAACAAACCTAAAGGGAGAAATTGACAGCAACACAATGATAGTATGGGACCTTAACATACCACTTATGTCAATGAATAGGTCATCCAGACAGAAAGTCAACAAGGAAATGGTGGCCTTAAATGAAGCACTAAACCAGGTGGATTTAACAAATATATATGGAATATTCCATCCAAAAAACAGCAGAATACAAGTTTTTCTCAAGTTTACACAGAACATTCTCAAAGATAGACCATGTGTTGGGAAATAAGGCAGGCCTCAAGCCTCAATAAATTTAAGAAGATTGAAATGACATTAAGCATCTTTTTAGACCACAGTGCTATGAAACTAGAAGTAGACTACAAGTAAAGAGCTGTGGAAGTCACAAACATGTGGAGACAAAACAACATGCTACCGAAAAACCATTAGATCAATGAAGAAATCAACAAGAAATCAAAAAAACACCTGGAGAGAAATGAAAATGAAAACACAACATACTGATTATTACGGGATGCAGCAAAAGAGATACTAAGAGGGAAATGTATAGCAATAGAGGTGAACCTCAACAAATGACAAAAATCTCAAATAAGTAATCCTAAACTACACTTAATAGAAATAGAAGAAGAAGACCCAATGTTAGAAGAAGGAGGGAAATAATACAAATCAGAGCAGAAATAAATGAAACAGAAACTAGAAAAAGATAGAAAGGATCAATGAAAGTAAGAGCTGGTTCTTTGAGAAGATAAACAAAATTGACAAATGTGTAGCTAGATTCACCAAGAAAAAAAGAGAGAAGGTTCAAATAAATAAAATCAGAAATGAAAGAGGAGAAATTACAGTGGATGCCACAGAAATTCAAGTTATAAGTGAATACTATGACAAGCTATATGCCAACAAATTGGATAGCCAAGAAGAAATGGATAAATTATTAGAATCATATAGCCTTCCAACACCAAATCAAAAAGAAATAGAGGGGCCAGCCCAGAGGTGTAGCAGTTAAGTTCACCAGTTCCACTTCAGCAGCTCAGGGTTCCCTGGTTTGGAGCCTGGGTGTGGAGCTACACACTGCTTGTCAAGCCATACTGTGGCAGGCATCTCATATATAAAGTAGAAGAAGATAGGCACAGATGTTAGCTCAGGGCTAATCTTCCTCAAAAGAATAAATAAATAAATAAGAATAAATAGATAATCTGGGTAGACCAATCACAAGTAGAGATTGAAACAGTAATCAAAACCCTCCCAGTGTCTGGCCCCACGACTGAGTGGTTAAGTTCATCTACTCCACTTCAGCGGCCTGGGGTTTGCTGGTTCAGATCCTGGGTACTGACCTACACACCACTCATCAACCCATGCCGTGGTGGCATCCCCACATGGAAGAACTAGAATGACCTAAAACTAGGATATACAACTATTAGGATATAGAACTATTTACTGGGGCCTTGGGGACAAAAATAAGAGGAAGATTGGCAACAGATGTTATCTCAGGGGAAATCTTCCTCCCAAAATTCCTCAACAAAAAGCATACTATAAAAAAAAACCTCCCAGAAAACAAAAGTCCAAGACCACATGGCTTCTCTGGTGAATTCTACCAAACATTCAAAGATTTAATACCTATCTTTCTCAAACTATTCAGAAATGTTGAAGAGGATGAGATACTTCCTATCTTATTCAACAAGGCCAACATTACCTGGATACCAAAACCAGACAAGGACAACATGAATAAAGGAAAATTACAGGCCGATATTGCTGATGAACATAGGTGTAAAAATATTGGCAAATCAAATACAATATATTAAAATTATCATGGACTATGATCAAGTGGGATTTATTCCAGGGATGCAGCGATGGTCCAACATCTGTAAATCAATCAATGCAAAAACACATCACCAAAGTGAAGAATAAAAATAACATGATCATCTCAATAGAGGCAGAGAAAGCATTTTACAAGATCCAAAATTCATTTATGACAAAAGCTCTCAATGAAATGGGTATAAAACAAAAGTAATTCATCATAATAAAGGCCATTTATGGCAAACCCACAGCCAACATCATGTTCAACAGAGTGAACCCAGAATGAAAACCATTCCTCCAAGAATAGGAACAAGACAAGGATGCCTAATCTCGCCACTCTTATTCAACAAAGTACTGGAAATTTTAGCCAGAGCAATTAGGCAAGAAAAGCAAAAAAAAAAGGGATCCAAACTGGAAAATAAGAAGTAAAATTCTCATTGATTGTGGATGACATGATTATATATAGAGAAAACCCTAAAGCATCCACTAGAAAACTGTTACAATCAACAAATACAGCAACGTTGCAGGCTATAAAATCAACATACACAAATCAGTTGCATTTCTATACACTAATAATGAACTAGCAGTAAGAGAAGTCAAGAAAACGATCTCATTTACGATCACAGCAAAAATAATAAAATACCTAGGAATAAATTTAACTAAGGAGGTGAAAGACCTGTACACTGAAAACTCTAAGATATTATTGAAAGAAATTGAAAAAGACATAAAGAAATAGAAAGATATTCCATATTCATGGGATGGAAAAATAAACATAGTTGAAATGTTCATATTACCTAAAGTAATCTACAGATTCACTGCAATCCCAATCAGAATCCCAATGACATTCTTCATGGAAATAGAACAAAAGAATCCTAAAATTTATATGGAACAACAAGAGACCCTGAATAGCCAAAGAAATCCTGAGAAAAAAGAATAAAGCTGGAGGTATCAAAATCCCTGACTTCAAAATATACTGCAAAGCTATAATAATCAAGACAGTATGTTACTGACATGAAAAGAGACACCTCGATCCGTGAACAGAATTGAAAGCCCAGAAATAAAGCCACATATCTATGGGGACCAGTAATCTTTGACAAGGGAGCCAAGAACACACAAGGGAGAAAGGATAATCTCTTCAATAAATGATACTGGGAAAATTAGACAGCCGTGTGCAAAAGAATGAAAGTAGACCATTATCTTATACCATACACAAAAATTAACTAAAAATGCATTAAAAAACTTGAACGTAAGACTTGAAAGCATAAAAGTCCTGGAAGAAAATATATGCAGTACACTCTTTGACATTGGTCTTAGCAGCATCTTTTCAAATAACGTGTCTGCTCAGGCAAGGGAAACAAAACAAAAAATAAACAAATGGGTCTACATCAGATTAAAAAACTTGTGCATGGCAAAGGAAACCATCATCAAAATGAAAAGACAATCCACCAACTGGGAGAAAACTTTCTCAAATCATATATCCGACAAGGGGTCAATTTCCCAAACATATAAAGAACTCATACAACTCAACAACAAAAAATAGAACAACCCCATCAAAAAATGGGCAGAGCATCCGAATAGACATTTATCCAAAGAAGACATACAGATGGCCGACAGGCACATGAAAAAATGTTCAACACCACTAATTATTAGGCAAGTGAAAATCAAAACCACCTCACGCCTGTCAGAATGACTATAATTAACAAGATAAAAAATAGAAAATGTTGGAGAAGATGTGGAGCAAAGAGAACCCTCATACACTACTGGTGGGAATGCAAACTGTTGCAACCACTAGGGAATATAGCATGGAGAATTCTCAACAATTTAAAAATAGAAATTTTTTTTAAATGGCTGGCCCCATGGCCAAGTAGCTAAAATTCCATGCACTCTGCTTCAGTGGCCTGGGTTCATGGGTTCATATCCTGTGTGCAGACCTACTCCACTCATCAGCCATGCTGTGGAGGTATCCCATATACAAAACAGGAAGATTGGCATGGATGTTAGCTCAGGGCTAGTCTTCCTCAAGCAAAAATGAGGAAAACTAGCAACAAATGTTAGCTCAAGGTGAATCTTCCTCACACAAAAAAATAGAAATATCACGTGACCCAGCTATACCGCTATTGGGTATTTATCCAAAGAACATGAAATAAAAAATTCAAAGAGATTTATGCAACACTATGTTCATCGCAAAGTTAATCAAATAGCCAAGACATAGAAGGAACCCAAGTGCCCATGAATGGATGAATGGATAAAGAAGATGTTGTTTATACATACAATAGAATACTACTCAGCAATAAAAAATGACAATATTGTGCCGTTTGTCGCAACATGGATGGACCTTGAGGGTATTATGCTGAGCGAAGTAGGCCAGGCAGAGAAAGACAAACACTGTATGGTTTCACTCATATACAGAAGATAAACAACCACATGGCTAAGCAGGACAGATTAGTGGTTACCAGAGGGGACGGGAGTGTGGTGGAGGCAAAAGGGGTAAAGGAGCTCATATGTATGGTGACAGATAAAATCTAGACTATTGGGGGCAAATATGATGCAGTCTATACAGAAACTGATATATAATAATGTAGACATGAAATTTACACAATGTTATAAGCCAATATGACCTCAATAAAATAATTTTAAAAAGAAAAATTGATTTCAAATAAACAACCAAAGTTTACACCTCAAGGAACAAGCAAAATAGAAATAAACTAAGCCCAAAGTTAGTAGAATGAAGGAAATAAAGATTCAAGCAGAAAGAAACCAAATAGAAACCAGAAAAACATAGAAAATTGAAAGAAACTAAGATGTGGCTGAAAAACTATTAGCTAGATAAAATAAGAAAGAAAGAAGGCTCAAATAAATAACATCAGAAATGACAGAGGGGACTTTACAATTAATACCACAGAAATACAAATGATCATAATCACTACAGTAAACAACTATACACCAACAAATTGGATAATTGGAAGTAAATAAATTCCTAGAAACATACAATCTACCAACATAAAATAATGAAGAAATAGAAGATCTGAAAAGATTAATAACAAATAAGGAGACTAAATTAGTAATCAAAAATCTTCTAACAACAAAAAATGCCTAGGAACAAATGGTTTCCCTGGTGAATTCTAGCAAACCTTTAAAGAAAATTAAGGCCAATCATTCTCAAACTCTCCCAAAAAATTGAAGAAGTAACACTTCCAAACTCATTTTATGAGTCCAGCATTATCCTGATACTAAAGCTATAGAAGACACTACAAGAAAAAAAAAGCTGTAGACCAATATCTCTAATGAATATAGATGCAAAAATTCTCAGTAGAATATTAGTAATCCAAATTCAACAGCACATGAAAAGGATCATACACCCTGGACAAGAGGGATTTATCCCTAGGGTTCAAGGATGATTCAATATCTGCAAATCAAGCAATGTGACACATCACATTAAATAGAGGAAGATAAAAATCATATGATCATCTCAATAGACGTAGAAAAGCATTTGACAAAATACAACATCCTTTCATGATAAAAACCCTAAAAAGATTTGGTTAGAAGCAGCATACCTCAACATATTAAAGGCTGTTTATGACAAACCCAGAAATAACATTATACTCAATGGTAAAAAATTCAATGGTTTCCCTCTGAGATCAGGAACGAGACAAGGATGCCAATCTTATTCAATATAGTACTGGAAATCCTAGCTGGAGCAATCAGGAAAGACAAAGAAATTCAAATCAGAGAGGAAGTAGTAAAATTATCATTATTTGCAGGTGATGTAATTTTGTATATAAAAAATCCTAAAGACTTAAAAAACTGTTGGAACTAATCAATGAATTCAGTAAAATTACAGGATATAAAATCAACATAAAGAAATCAGTTGCATTTCTTTACACTAATAATGAAACATCTAAAAATAAAAATAACCTATCCTCTTCACAATAGCATCAAAAGCAATAAAATATATAGGAATAACTTTAACCAAGAAAGTGAATGATATGTACAGTGAAACCTACAAGACTTTGTTGAAGGAAATCAAAGACACAAACAAATAGAAAGACATCTCGTGTTCCTAGATCAGGTAAATAACATTGTTAAAATGTTTGTACTACCCAAAGCCATCTATAGATTCAATGTAATCTATAAAAATTCCAATGGCATTCTTCACAGAAATAGAAAAAAATCATAAAATTTTCATGGAACCACAGAAGACCCCAAATAGCCAAAGCAATCCTGAGAAAGAAGACTAAAGAGAGAGGCATCACAATTCCTCATTTCAGACTATACCATAAGGCTATAAGAATTAAATTAGCATGTACTGGCATAAAATAGACACAGAGACAAAGAGAACAGAATACAGAACCCAGACATAAAGCCACATATATACTATCAACTAATATTCAATAAGGGAGCTTCTTAACAACATCCAATGAGGAAAGGATAGTCTTTTCCACAAATGGCATTGGCAAAACTGGATAATCTCATGCAGCAATCAAATTGCACCTCTAGTTACACCACTCACAAAAATTAACGTGAACTAGATCAAAGACCTAAACATAAGACCTGATATTGTTGAACTCCTAGAATAACACATAGGAAAGAAGCTCCTTGACATTGGTCTTGGCAATGATTTCTTTGATATGACACCAAAAGCACAAACAACAAAAGCAAAAATGAACAAGTGAGACTCAATCAATCTTAAAAGTTGCTTCACAGCAAAAGAAGAAATCAACAAAATGACAAGACAACCTAATGGGAAAAAGATTTGCAAACTATGTATTGGATAAGAGGCTAACTTCCAAAATATGTAAAGAACTTATATAACTCAGTAGCAAAAAAAACAAACAATCTGATTAAGAAATGAGCAGAGGAACTAAATAGATATTTTCCCAAAGAAGATATCCAAATGGCCAACAGGTACCTGCAAAGATGCTCAGCATTACTTATCATCAGGGAAATACCAATCAACACCACAATGAGATATCACCCCACACCTGTTAGAACGGCTATCATTAAAAAACAAGAGATAACAAGTGTTGGTGGGCATTATGATAAGTAAAATAATTCAGACAGGGAAAGACAAATACAGTATAACGTCACTTATATGTGAAATATAAAAAAGACAAAGTCATTGAAACAGATTGTAGATTGTTAATTGCCAGGGCCTGGGGTGGGTGTAGATGGGGAGATGTTGGTCAAAATGTACAAATTTCCAGTTACAAGATGAATAATTTCTGGGGAGTTAATGTGCAGGATGGTGACTATAGTTAATAATACTGTTATATACTAGAAAGGTGCCAAGAGAGCAGATCTTAAACGTTCTCATTACAAAAATGAAATGGTAATTATGTGAAGTCATGCACGTGTTAAGTAACCTTACTATGGTAATCATTTCACAACATATAAATGCATAAAATCATCACATTCCACATATCAAATTTATACAATGTTATATGTAAATTTTATCTTCATAATGCTGGGGAAAAAATATAATTAAAAGAAAAGAAAACCACATGATAATTTCAATTGATTTAGAGAAAGCATTTGACAAAATTCATCACCCTTTCATAATAAAAACCATCAACAAACTAGAAACAGAAGGGAACTACCTCAAGATAATAAAGGCCATATATGAAAAGCCGATAGCTAACATAATAACCAATGGTGAAAGACTGAAAGCTTTTCCTCTAAGATCAGGAACAAGCAAAGGCACCCACTCTCACCACTTTTATTTAACATAGCATTGGACGTCCTAGACAGAGAAATAGGGAAGAAAAATAAACAAAATACATCCAAATTGGAAAGAAGTATCTCTGTTCACACATGACATAATCGTATACGTAGAAAAGACTAACAGTTCCAAAAAAAGTTAGAACTGATACCCTTACTCAGCAAAGTTGCAGGTCCAAAATCTACACACAAAAATCAGTTGTGTGTCTATACATTAACAATGAACAGTCTCAAAAATAAATTAAGAAAAATATTATCTTTATAATAGTATCAGAAAGAGTAAAATACTTAGGAATAAATCTATCCAAGGTGACACATGATTTGTACACTGAAAACTACAAAATATTGCCAAAAGAAATTACATAGACACAAATAAATGGAATGATATCCCATGTTCATGGATTATACAATTTAATATTTCTATACTGCTCAAATCAATCTGCATATTCAACAAAACCCCTGTCAAAATCTCAATGGCTCAGGGGTCAGCCTAGTGGCATAGTGGTTAAGTTCACATACTCCACTTTGGTGGCCCATGGTTCACAGGTTCGGATCCCCAGCGCAGACCTAGCACCACTCATCAAGCCACTCTGTGGCAGCATCCCACATAAAATAGAGGATGACTGGCACAGATGTTAGATCAGTGACAATCTTCCTCAAGCAAAAAGAGGAAGATTGGCAACAGATGTTAGCTCAGGGCCAATCTTCCTCACATACACACACACAAAAATCTTAATGGTTCTTTGCATAAATAGAAAAATTTATCCTATAATTTACATGGACTCTCAAGGGATCCCAAATAGGCAAAATAATCTTGAAAAATAAGAACAAATGTAGAGTTTCACACTTTCCGATTTTAAAACATATTTCAAAGCTACAGAAATGAAAACTGTGTAGTACTTGCATAGAGATAGACATATAGCTGAAAGGAACTGAATACAGAGCCCAGAAATCCCTCAAGTGTATGGTCAAGTGATCTTCACTATGAATGTCAAGACCACTAAATGGGGAAAGGACAGTCACTTCAAGAAATGATATTGGGAAAAGTGAATATCCACAAGCAAAATATGAAATTGGGCCCTTATATTCTACCATAAAAAATTAGCACAACATGGATTAAAAACCTAAATCTGACTCAAAGGTATAAAACATCTAGAAGAAAACATAGGGAAAATCTTCATGACATTGAAGTTGGCAACGAATTCTTAGATATAACACCAAATGCACAGGCAACAAAATCAAAATTAGACAAGTGGAAATACTTCAAACTTAAAAATTTCTGTGCATCCAAGTACACAACTGACAGAGTGAAAAAGCAATGTATGCAGTGAGAGAAAATATTTGCAAATTATGTATCATCCAGGTGATTAATATTCATAATATACAAAGAACTCCTTCAATTCAACATACAATCAAATAACCTGATTTTTAAAAATGTGTGAAGACATTTTTAATCTTGAATAGACATTTCTCCAAAGATGATATACAAATATCCAATAAGCGTAGGAAAAGAAACTCAACATCAAATATCACAAGAGAGATGCAAATCAAAACCACAGTGAGATGTCACTTCACACTCACTAAGATGGTGTTTCCCACAACCGTAGGGGATAAGAAATGACAGGTACCACCAAAATTACTTCATCGTTTAAGCAATCAGAGTTTATTTGTGAGGGGAATAAAGTGGGGAACAGAAAGGCAGAGAGCTACAAATTGGTACTTACAACATCCACACCACAATCAGCCGGGGAAGTCCCAAAAGGTTTACGGTAGGCGGGAGTGCCAATTGTTCCAGTCGGGTCTGGAGCAGAGAAGGTTTATCTGGGTTCTGATTTGGAGTTTCAGACATTTGGATACTTTGAGTTATTTCTTCTTGTTCACATGGATGGGATGTTTCTGTAGTCCAGTCAGGTGCCTGTCAGGGTGGTCAGTCCAGAAGGAACATGACACAGGACATGTTCTTATTAATTTGTGCCTTGGGGTCAGGGTAGAAGTGGTCATCGCCGGCCCTGAGCCTAGACACATTCTTTCACATAGGGCCCAGGTCCCAGTGTCCCCAGAAGGTGGGAAGGGCAATGAACTCTGTAAAGATGGCTACAATGCAAAAAACTGAAAATAACGAGTGTTTGTAAGGATGTGGGGAATTTGGGACTTTTGTGTGCTGTTGGTAGGATTGTAGAATGCTGCAACTACTAGGGAAAGATATATGAAGTATCCTCAAAAAGTTAAAAATAAAACTTCCATATGATCTAGCAATCCCACTTCTAGGTATATATCTAAAATAATAGAAAGTAGGTTCTTGAAGAAATATTTGCACACCCATGTTCATAGCAGCACTATTCATAATAGCCAAGAGGATAAAGCAACCCAAATGCCCATCTATAGATGAATGAATAAAAAAGATGTGATCTATTTATATGATGGAATATTTTTCAGCCTTAAAAAGGAAGTGCTGTCATACGCTATATCATGGATGAACTTTGAAGACATTGTGCTAAGTGAAATAAGCCAGTCACAAAAAAGACAAATACCATATGATTCCACTTATGTAATATAGCTAAAGTAGTCAAATTTATAGAAAAATAAAGTGCAATAGTAGTCACTAGGGCCTGGGGGGAGTGTGGAAAGAGGAGTTGTTGTTTAATCGGTATGGAGTTTCAGTTTTGCAAGATTAAAAAGTTCTGGAGATGCTTCACAACAATGTGAATATACTTACCACCACTGAAATGTATACTTAAAATGTTTAAGATGGTAGATTTTATATTAGAGTTTTTTAACTACAATAAAAAAAAATGGCATGAGCCATGCAAAACTATGGACAAATCTTGAATGTATATTGCTAAGTCAAGGAATCCAATTGGAAAAGGCTACATAGTACATGAATCCATTTATGACATTCTGGAAAAGGCAAAACTCTAGAATGGGTATATTAGTCAGGATTCTCAAGGGAAAAGGAACCAACAGGATATGTATGTGTCCACCCAAATTATTGAGACCAATATATTTTACTCAAAGTCTACTGGTTTAAATGTCAATGGCATTTTAAAAATGACTTCACAGCAATATCTGGACTGGTGTTTGACATAATAACTGAGTACCATAGCTTGGGAAGTTGACACATAAAATTAAATCCTCACAGTGGGTAAACAGAACAGTGGTTGCCAGAGGTTTGAGAAGAAAGAATTGCTGTATTGGCAAAGGATAGGACAGTTTTTAGGCTGATAAAACTATCCTGCATGATACTATAATGATAGTATTATGGGCTGAGATGTGTCCCCCTCAAAATCCATGTGTTGAATTCCTAACCAACAATGTGACTATATTTGGAGAAGGGGCCTTTAAGAAGGTAATTAAGATTAAATGAGGTCATAAGAGTAGGGCCCTAATCCAATAGGACTTATGTTCTAAAATGAAGAGAAAGAGACACCAGAGCCTTTGCTCCCACCTCGCTTCCAAGAGTGCACAGAGGAAAGGCCATGTGAGGACATAACAAGAAGGAAGAGAGAAACCAGAAACCAACTCTAACATTTTGATCTTGGACTTCTAGTCTCCAGAACTGTGAGAAAATAAATTTCTGTTTTTTCAGTCAGTCAGTCTATGATATTTTGTTATGGCAGCCCAAGTAGATGAATACAGATGGATAAATGATGCTTACTCATTTGTCAAAACCACTGAGCTTTATAGAATACAAAGAGGAAACTTTAATATATCAAATTTTAAAAAATAATTTAGGAATAGGGAATATCAGGATGTAATGCATACTGTAACACAAGAATCCAATTGTATTACAAATGTATGAAATAATACACTGAAGGAGTGGAAAGAAATGTTACTGACCCAATTAACTTTGTAAATGAGTGGAGCCTGTTAGACTAAAGGCAAATGGAACTGTGCATAAGCACTGTACTCTAGTTGATAAAGTAGTTTCCTTCAAATGTTCAGGCTTAACAATGTAAAATCAATATATATGTATATTGGAATTTAACAATTCATAGATGATTGAGTGGATGTTGGGAGCCAGGTTTCTTACTGCTGCAGTGAGAAGTCACAGGCAAGCAAGGGTAGAATAATCCACATAGTAATTGTTTTAAAGACATTAATATGAATTCACATTTAGCGTAATATAGGTACAAATGGTTACATATAGAAATACTTATAGCTATATATATATATACATGTTATATATATATATATATGTTAGTAGACACACATATATTGCCTTTCTCTGACAGCTGAAACAGTCCAGAAACAATGATACTTAGACAGCAATGAGCATCTTGCTTCCAATATCATTTTTTGATAAAAGGAACCATTGGAAATGCTGATTCCAAGATCCAGGCATGTAATATATGAGATAAGCCTGAAGGATCTTGTAGTATCAGAAAGTAATGAATTGCTCAAAAACAAAACCCAAAATGATGGGAGTACTTTAACAGGACACAGGAGTTAACTGAAGAACTCTCAATGGTCAAAGCTAGAACTACTAGAGCAACGAAATAAATGAAGTAGTATTGGATCATAACCCAAAGTATAAAATAAATATCCATGAATCTATACTGATATAAATAAATGATTAAGTAAATAAATGAAGAGGAATAGAGAAATCTCCCATGCAGAATTCCAAATAATGTGTGTAGACTAATAATCCAAATAATGATGTAGATCAAGAAGGTGGAGCATAACTCCCACTCCTTAAGTGTAGGTTATAGATAATGACTTTCTTCTAATAACTAAGAGGAAGAAAAGTCTAACTTCGCAGTGGAGAAACTGGAAGAATACCACCTCAGTCAGGTAATCAAGGTTAACATCAATAGTGATGTCTTTTTGATAGTATATACCCTTGATATGATATATTGAGAATAGGAATTTTCCTTTATGTTTTTGCTACAAAAAACTCTGGATAACTCCAGATCTAATCATGAGAAAAACATCAGACAAACCACAACTGTGGGACATTCTACAAAATATATGACAAATACTCCTCAAAACTTTCAAGGTCATCAAAAGAAAATCTAAGAAACTATCACAGTCATGAGGAGACCAAGGTAACCAAATGCAATGTGGCATCCTGGATGGGATTCTGAAACAGAGAAAGGACATTAGGTAAAAACAGAAAAGTCGAATAAAGTGTGGATTTGGTCAATAATAATGTATCAATATTAGTTTATTAATTGTGACAAAGGTATCACACTGGTGTAAAATGTTAATTATAGGGGAAATTGGGTGTGGAAGCACATGAGAACTCTCGGTATAATCTTTGCAATTTTCTGTAAATCTAATATTATTCTAAAATAAAAGAGCCTATTTTAAAAATACTTCATTAGCATTGAGAAAGCGATTGACACTAATGAATGTGTAACAAGTAATTTTACCAGTCAGGTGGCTTACAATTAATTGCTTTCAGCCAAATCAAAGGAAACTCTTAAGTTGTCCCACTGACGGATTGCTTAAAAGATAATTTATATGAAAAGTTACTGTGTATTTTGCTATATAGCTTGGAATTTAGAGAATTGAGTGATATTGTTATATCAAAATTCCTTCCAGTTCTATCTACTTATTTATGTGAAGGAGTATTCTCTGCACTTGTATCAATACAAATGAGAAACACAGCTGATATTGATTATGAATTGTGTCTCATTCTAGCAATAAATAACATTCATTAATGGACATATAAACTAATTGCGCAATGAAAAAGAAGAGAAGCACAGACTGCATCGAGATGCATTTCCACTAAACTTTTACCCTTTTATGTTTAATAATATACCTTTATAATACATTTATGCCATTGCAAGGATTTGTATACTAATGATAATTGTAATAAGTCAATCCAGAAGAGAAATTTTAACTCAGTGCTTTCTGACCACTAGACAATTTTGAAAACTTTTAATTTCAATGTGCATTTATGTTTTTGTTGCAAAGCAGTAGTGGTTCACACACCAGCAGCATGGGCATCACCTGGGAGCTTGTTAGAAATGCAGAATCTCCGGCCCTACTCCAGACCTACTTAATGAGAATCTGCATTTTAACAAGACCTCCAGATGCTTCTTAGTCACGTTGAAGTTTGAGTCCTAGGAGGGCTTAGGCTATACAGTCTAGAGTTTAGGCCTAGGGCATTAACTAACTTTTATCGCTTAGAGGAAGAGACTGTAGTTCAGCTCCAAAGGGAGCCAATCACTTTTAAATAATTTGAATGTATTTCAGCAATTAATTTAAACTACTTTAAGCAATTATTTCTTATTTTATGATTATTTTTTCAGTTTCAACCAGGATCCCAATGTAGACATGTATTGTATAAGGGCATATTTTAATCATAAATCCCAATAAAAGCAGTTACTATCGCATCAGTTCAATGAAATCTTTTCTAACAATCATTTAAACTCATTACTCCTGCATACCTGTCAATTCATAATTTAGCTTATTTTAGACAATTTGTTCTACAATTAACAGGCCAAATAAAATGACCTCCTAGAATATAAGGACTAGAGGAAATTACAAAGATTTTATCTAGGGGAAAAGTGACCCTTAAAGAGATTTTCCAGTGGCTTCAGAATACCAAGGAAGAATAAAAAACTTTTCTAGTTCTTTGAAATTCTATCTGTATAGACCTCAATCTCCTTTACCTACTTGCTGCTGACTAACAATACTTGTAGAAAAGGCTAGATGCAGTGGCACCCTTAAAAGTTGATTGGATATGCCCTCATCATTTTCCTGTAGATTCTCTGAGACCACAGACAAAATCTGTTGAGATGGATTCATGGGTCCAAAGCCTGTGGGGATCCTCCTCTGGCTGAAGTTGTGATCGATATCTTGGACCCCTCCCCAGGAGCTCCTTCAAAGTCTAAGGATATAAATACACGAGGCCAACTCTGGCCTGTTGCCAAATACTTCTTAGTTTATTCCTCTGAGAATTTGGTTTTACTCGGCCAAAGTTTGTCTCCCAAAGTAGGTGAATGCCCCTACCTCTATACAATAACCAGAAGAAACGTCTTTTTTTTTCTGCTGGAAAATCCAGAAGCCCTGAAGCCCTGAGTTCAACTCTGAAGCATCCCAAGAATTGGAGCGTAGTTACAAAAAGCTCACCTTCCCAAACTCTTAGGCATGGTAGAATGAATCATTTAGACTTCTAAGGATAAACAGCAATGCTTAGATTCTCATTGGGCTAACGCCCTTCTCTGCTAAGAAAACAGAAATCAAAGACAATTGGGTTCTCTCTCTCCATAGAGATCAAGGGATAGCCTGCAACTGAGGGGAAATAAGGTTTTAACATGCTGAGACTCCCACTTCCACTACTTCCAACAGTAGGAGTCCAGTACAATTGTGAGTTTAGCAAGGAGTTACAACAGTTAGTGCATTATTTAAATAAATTGGCTGTTTTAAAGAAGGTAAGATTCAGGACAGACGTGTATAACTGGGAAAGGGGTAGGTGCTGATCTTGGGGGAAGACTTCCTCAAGGCTCAATGTCAAGGTTTCAACCTATATTAGTCTGCTCAGGCTGCCATAACAAAATACCATAGACTAGGTGACTTAAACAATAGAAATTTATTTCTTACAACTCTAGAGGCTGGAAGTCAAAGACCAAGATGCCAGCCAATTTAGTTCCTGGAAAGAGCTCTCTCCTTGGCTTGCAGGTGGTCGCCTTCTTGCTATATCTTTACATGGTAGAGATGGAGCTCTGGTGTCTTTTCCTCTTCTTGTATGGGTACTAATCCTATCATGAGGTCCTCACCCTCATGACTTCATCTAACCCCTATTAATTCCTATAGACCCCATCCCAAAATATCATCACATTTGAACTTAGGGCCTCAACACATGAATTTGGTGGGGGGGGGGGATAATTCAGTTCATAGCACAACTTACCGGGATGGTTCAACATGAGTTAGGATGGAAGAAAAGGTAATATATACAGCTGGAATAATGGGGCCAATCTGCCCTGGTGTTTTCATGCATTACGGTTAAACGAATATGGTCAGAAACACCCAGCCTTTTTTTCACAGCTTAAAAGTAGAGATGTATGTAAAGCACAGCTCTAGAATGCCCCCATTCCCATGACTCTGTGACTTCTAGACAGTGAGTGATTCACTCCAAAAAAAGCTGGGGTATTAGACATCTGTGTAATGTCTGCCACATGTATAAATAAAAAGGACTTTGATACTGTGTTGGATAGTACCTTCCTATCACAGCTTCATGGAGAGAACTAGCTTGTAAGGAATTGAACACATGATGAGAAAGTCCACAAAAACACAACTGGCTATACATTCTTCCAATGGGACTTCTGAACAGGTTGCACAATTGTCATACCCAGGCAAGTAATCTCAGCTCAAGTCAGTCTTCAGATAGATAACTCCATTGGGT
Source organism: Equus quagga (assembly GCF_021613505.1). Lineage (NCBI taxonomy): Eukaryota > Metazoa > Chordata > Mammalia > Perissodactyla > Equidae > Equus > Equus quagga. The sequence goes on from NC_060276.1 coordinate 77,066,951, forward strand.
GTCAGTCATGGTGAGGAGTTGCCCTTATTCCCCAGTGCAGTAAACCAAGTAAAGTGAGAAACTCAAAATGTTATCACAAGGCAATGGGAAAGATACTCATGGGCATCAACAACCTTCCTTTTTTCTTAAAGATCACTGTAACTGTGTCCTCTAATAGCTTGTGCTTTAGAAGTAGAGTGCTGTCCAGTAGCCAAAAAACATGGATGTGGAATGGTGCTTGTTTTCTTTGAGATTGAGTTTGTACCACAGCTCCACACAATGCCATTACATATACATGCTCAGTTGGAGGAACTGCACTAGAATTTCTTAATAGATGTATGATCTACTTAACACATGGAAAATAAAGAAAGTGCTGTGGAGTTCTGAGGATTTCTGGGTGAATATGAGTTGTAATAGCTGTTTTAAAGAGGACAGGAAGGCTGAAACTTGCAGGCAATGGGATCTCAAAGGCAAATGGCAAGATGTGGGGGTCACTTTGAGAAAAGGATAAATAAGGCCAAGACAAATGAGAAAATAGCATCTGAGAAATATATCTGGCCTTAAAACCTTTGTAGGTTAGAGAAGGCACAAGGAAGGATAAGTGAAAACTGTTGGGAAAAGTAGTCCCTCAGGGGTCAGTATTCAAGGGGCCATTCCTGCACACTGCATAGTTTCTAGGTGTAGGTGGTACTGGGAGAAATTCTTTCTAAGATAACATTGAAGTCCTTCCTACAGGTACCCCATGGGCCTATTATCAAATTCTTCCTGCATCATCTTAATTCCTAAGAAAGTACATAGGTTAGGACTCGCTAGTTAGTCCAGATTCCCTTTGAAGACAGAGCCCTCAACAAAAGGAGGTCAGCAAGCTATGTTTCAGGAGAAGATATTTGTGTTGGTTTATGAGTACAATGTGAGCTTTGATGTTCCAGAACATTTAATGTAGTTATCTAACCCTACTGCTTACCATTATGGAGTCAGACAATTCCAAATCATGAATATGGAAGGATAACTGTAAAGGGTGCTGGTCCAATTCTCTCTGAAAGATTTTCATAAATAAACCCAAAAAACAGAGGATGTCACAAGAAATGATATAAATATACCAACAGGTTAAAAGACTATAGAAATAAATATTTTGAAAGGAGGTAAATTGTTATAAGCTAGTCAAAGAAATACAAACAAATATGCAATTAATTGGCAGTGGCATATCCAGAAATAGTATCAGAGAAACACACATTTTAGAAGAATAATAGAAGCTTTTAGATTGTCCTTCAAAATAACTAGAATTGCTGTGAACATTGCTCATTAACTCTCCGTTATGCATTTCAGTCCTCTTTGATTGTGTAGTACCCACGTCATTTTGGTGGGATTCACCCCACCTCCACCTACAGGGGAGGCACCTGATTAGCCAGAAGCCAATTATTCCACAAAGTGGATCCATTTTGTTAATGTGATTGTTTCTGAAATAAGCGTATAAATCAGACCTAAGATAAGTGGTTATAGCATTACCTTTGGCATATTCCAAAGGCAGACAAATGACTTATGATGGTCCCAATCAGTGATCATAAGTTGCTGTAAAAAGGTTCTCACTGTCACTGTATATGAATAAGGAAGCACATATATCCCAAAGTTGCTGATAGCCATATTGTAACATAAGCTTCAGGATGAAACTGACATCAGAGAAAAAAACAGAAGAGAGAACAAAACTAGGCTTTTGGTGACATCGCTGAGTGTATTATTTGTTGGGGCTGCCATAAAAATGTACCACAGACTCAGAGGATTAAACAACACAAATTTAGTTTCTCACAATTCTGGAGGCTGCATGTCCAAGATCAAAGTGTTGGAAGATCAAAGTGTTGATTTTTTCTGAAGCCTCACTCCTTGGCTTGTAGATGGCCCTCTTCTTCCTCTATTTTCACATAGTCTTTCTTCTACGTATGTCTGTGCTCTAATCTACTCTTCTCATAAGGACATCAATTATACTGGATTTAGGCCCACCCATGTGACCCCATTTTACCTTAATTACCTCTTTAAAGGCCTTACCTACAAACACTTTCAAATTCTGAAGTACTGGGGGCCAGAACACATGAGTATGGAGGGGACATGATTCAGCCCATAACACTGAGCACCTGTATTAAGCCTAATCTGACACCTATTAGATTTTTAAGATAACTAGTCAATAAATTCCTTTTATTATAAATCTGCTCAAGATTGCTTTCTTTCTGCATGTAACTGAAAACATCCTACCTAATATAGCACCATAATAATATTGATATTTTAAAGAATTATGAGATATTGTGGAAAATATCTAAATAACAAAAAAGGATACAAACGATTCAAAATGGACGCCACTTAATGCAAAAATAGATAAGGGTTGTTGCAAACTGCAAGCACATTCACGAAAAACATTCCTAGATTAAAATCAGCTACTGTTACTCCAAAGGTAGGTCTCCAAATCAAAAAGATGCCTACATTTGTTTCGGAGAAAGTCTTGTTAAATGAAGTTCTGTGTATGTTTATATGGAGAATTATGTCTGTGTGTTATGTGACTGGGAAGAGGTGTGTATTTGGGATTATATATCTGTGGATATGAATATCTGAAAATATATAGATAAATGTACATATATATGCGCATATTTCTGTACGAATATAAAGGAATTCTGTATTCATACAAGTTTCGTGTAAGGTATTTTTGTGTGAATTGAGGTGTAGAAAAAATTTGAGTAAAGTCAGAAAAATAAAAAGCAACTCTAGCAGGGGAGATGAGGGGTGGAGCTAGAGAGCCTGAGAGGGCGGAGGTGGGAAACACAGGAAGAGGAAATGACCAATTACAGGTCCCACAGATCTGAATTTTGGAAAAAGGGGAGCAGCGCAGGCGTGCCTCCAGGGCAAGGAAGGGAGGCTGCGAAGTGTTTAGAAGGAAGGAGAGGCCTCTTTACTAAGAGGAAATTAAAGCATAGTTATTTAGGGAAAGAGGGAGGAGACTGCGGCGGCAGCAGCGGCTGGTGGGAGCCC
>NC_060276.1:77263213-77268952 GCF_021613505.1 Equus quagga
AGGGACAGCAAGTGCTGAGGCCCCAAGGCAGGAGTGGAGCTGGCATGGTGGAGAAACACTGAGGGTACCAGCATGGCTGGAGCTGAGTGAGCAAGGTAGAGAATATCAGGAAGTGAGTTCAGAGAGGTGATGGGGATCCAGGAGAAGTAGATAGGTCAGAGCCTTGGAGGTCAGAGAATAGAATTTGGCTTTTACCCAGAGTGTGATGGGGAGCCATTCGAGTATTTTCAGCAGAGGTGTGATGTGATTGGTCTCATATTTTAACAGGATCACACTGGCAACTCTGGAGCTTAGTCTGTAAGGAGGTCAAGGGTGGAAAAAGGGAGGCTACATATGCCAATGAAACAGGGGAGACCTAGCAACAGATTTGCATATAGGAAACTGGAATCATAATAGTGATGACATTTCTAATGAATGACAAAAAAGCATTTTATACAATAAACGATGCAGGATTAATCTCTTTTTTAATATGGCCTTACACAAAATAAATTCTAAGTGAAAAAATGTTAGTAGTTAAATTTCAAAAATAACATTATAAAACTTTTAGAAGAAAATGTAAGAGGATATTTATTATTTTTATGGAAATGGGGAAGATTTTGTTTAAAGGAATTACAGTGCACAGGTAATAAAGGAAAAGTTTGGTAAATTTGATTATTTTAAAATATGCAAGCCCCTAATTTCAAAATCATCATATACAAGTAGAGTAAAATGAGATCAGGCTACAAACTTTGATAGTTAAAATGAATGAAATAAAAATACATTCAGGGGTCGGCCCCATGGCCAAGTGTTTAAGTTCACAGGCTCCACTTCAGTGGCCCAGGGTTCACCGGTTCAGATCCTGGGCATGGACCTACGCACAGCTCATCAAGACATGCAGTCACCGCATCCCACATGGAGGAACTAGAATGACCTACAACTAGGATATACAACTATGTGCTGGGGCTTTGGGGAGGAAAAAAAAGAGAAAGATTAGAAACAGATGTTAGCTCAGGGTCAGATCACACAAAAAAAGGCATACCTTTAGCAAATATATATATATATATATATATATATATATATATACAATGTGAAAAAAAATGGTCCATAGAAAACTTGGCAAAAAATATGAACAGGCAATTCACAAATAGATCACCTGGTCAATAAACATGTATCTGTTCCCCATTACCTAATTCTATCTTCCATAACATATATCATCTTCCCACATCCTATATAGTTTACTTTGTTAATATGGTTGTTTCCCTACCAAAATGTAACCCCTGAAAGTGCATGATTTTCTGCCTTTACACTCACCAATGTTTCCCCAGTCCTTAGAAGAGTACTTGGCGTATAATAGATACTTAATAAATATTCGTTTACTATGTGAATCTCATCAGTAAGTAGGAAAATGGAAATTAATATAACCTGATTTCACACACGTTGGATCAGCAACACACGTGAAGTTTGAAAGTATGTACTGACCAGTTAAACAAGTGGGAGGTCCTATACACTGTAGGTGAGAGTTTAAGTCAGAGAGAAATTTGCCATTAACTAGTGAGTTTGAAGATGGCATATTTCCAGCAATTTCAGTCAGGTATTGTTGGAAGGCAATTCTGCATGTGTCTCACGTGTTTCTCTATATCTTGCAAGCAAGACACTGACTATTCTTTGTTTTAAGCTACCTTTTAAAAGATGTTTGAATGGCAAACGGCTTTGGAAGATAGAGACAATGTGTGTCTCTGAAGTAAAGAGCAGGTTTGCTTAGAATCTTTGGAAGATAAGAGAGTGGAGCAAAGGACAAGAATGCTTGTTCCAATATAATAAGGATAATGTGTCCTTCAAGAGCAAAGGGAAGGGATGCTTACTGCCCATTATAAAAGTTTGAGGTTCCCAAACTGAGGTTTTCTCTCCTGTAATGCAAACCTATTTTATATGTAAGTGTCATGTGACCATTTTGTGTCACCCTGTGGGAAGGGGAATTCAGGCTTCTAGGGCGAAAATGCAGGTATTTAGGCTATGGCTATTACTGTGAATAATAAACTATTCTCTGTCTCTGATCTAGAAGTCTTGTATCTTCTACCAGCATCTGAGAAACCTGGCAGCCTACCTTGTTAGCTCAAAAATAGAGTAAACTTTAATAATTTTCACAGTTCTTGATACTTGTAGCAATGAGGATAGGATGCTGACAAAGAATGGCTTTCTGTAAGAAGAAGAATGAGGACCTCACAAGCCAATTAATAGAATTTGAGGGTAATTTATGAGCATTGGTGGTCAATGTACAGACAAACTCTGCAATAAATAGTCCCCCCTCTTTTAATAAGGAGGATTTGGGGAAGTGGTTGCAGGATAAGAGCTGAGAACTCCTTGTACCCAGTGGAGATCAAAGGTCATATGCACCTATCTGAATATACTGGGGAATTTTGGCAAAGGGAGAGAATTAAACTTTTAGGGCCCTATTAGATATGGATGCTCAAGTGACTATTCCACTCAGACCTGTGGAAGAAAATGACATCAAGAATGAGCTAATGGGGGTCTTTCCCAGTGGCATGGTGGTTAAGTTCATGCACTCTGGTTAAATGGCCAGGTGTTTGCCAGTTTGGATCCTGGACTTGGACCTACACACCTACATCAAGCCATGCTGTGGCAGCATCCCACATAGAAGAACTAGAAGGACTTATAACTAGATTATACAACTGCACTGGGGCTTTGGGGAGAAAAAATAAAAAGTGGGAGATTGGCAACAGATGTTAGCTAAAGGCCAATCTTCCTAAGGGGAAAAAAAAAAGAAAATGAGCTAATGGGGTTTGGGCTGGGTTTACAGTGGGGGAAAGGAAGCCAATATAGCCTTGTGAGTGAAACGTTTTGTGCCAGTTCTGTGCACTCTAGGTATTACCTCTAAATCTGAATATATAGTTGGAAGAGATGCTTGTATTTCCCTGCCCCAAAAGTGCCAGATAAGATTCAGCTACATGTAGGGAAGTATTAGTGGAACACATAAATCTTTCTTCCACCAGCCTCCCTGCACCCTCTGGAGTGTATAGAATCCCAACAGGAAAAAAAAAATCACATCCCAGATTAAAGACTAAAAGGAAGCACAGGTAGTAAAAGGTTCAAGGACAGCTATGTGCAAAAGTCTAAGGGGAGCTGAAGGCTTATAGTAGATTGTTTTCAAATAACTTCAGTTGTTTCTCCTATAGTCTCAGCTGTCTCAGACAATGTGATTCTAACTAAATCCATTACACACACTAATGACTCATGGTACACTGTTTTAAACATTGTACTGGCATGTACTGGCCATACTACTGGCACTTGAGAATCAAGATCTTTTTGCATGCATGTGAAAACGTCTCCAATATGTGTTTCTCATACTTTTTCAGGGTTATGTAAACTCCACTGCCATTTGCCAAAATTAGATAGGTCAGGATTTAGCACAAGTGCTGCTACACTCTGTTTTCCAAAACTTTCACTATATACATGATATCCTGATGGTTGGTAGTCAGAAGCCTCAGTCTCAACAGCCCAGCCTGTGGTGTCACACATCCCCCAGGAAGAGTGGCCAAAAATCTCCAAAAAAATTCAGGAGCCTTCTTGCCAAGTACTATGTAAGCATATTTGCAATACTCAGTCTTTCAGGCAAAGAAAAATTCTCTCTTCATCCCCACACCACCAAAAAAGAGGCCCAGCACCTAACGATACTTTGGATATTGGAAGTTCTTTGTGATTCTTTGGGCATTCTGCTTGGTCCTTTATATCAGACACCCACAAATCATCATCTTTTGAGTGGGACCCAAAGCAACATTTTGCTATGGAAACTGTCCAGCAAGCTGTGTCATGCTCTCTACCTTTTGGGTCCCACAGCTGTAATGACCTCTTTGAGCTATAAGGCTATGGGACTGATGACTATCCAAATGGAGTCTCTAGCAACAGGAAGCAGTCTCTGCCTGGATGAAGATAGCTAACATTAATGAAAATTTTAAAACATTCAAGACAATTCTATCTTTTTAGTAGGTATAAGCATATACTAAAAACATTATAACATACATAGGAAAGAAAAATAATCAAGTTGGGAACTTCATCAGAACCAAACCATGCTGGCACCCTGATCTCAGACTTCCAGCCTACAGAACTGTTGAAAAATAAATTTTAGTTTATAAGACATATGTTATGGTAATTTGTTAGAATAGCCTGAATTGACTAAGACATATAATATAGACATAAAATGGAATATTACTCTGTCAGAAAAGGGAATGAAGTTCTGAGACATGCTGCAATGTTGATGAACAATGAAAAATTTGTGCTAAGTGAAATAAGCCAAACACAAAATAACAAATATTGTATGATTTCACTCATAGATTAAATATGGCAAATTCAGAGATATAGTAAGTTAACAATTGCTAAAAGGCAAATTTTATGTTATGTATTTAATTAATTTCTTTTAAAAAGGTTAATAGTGGAGGCGTCCATAAAAAGGTCAGAGTAAGGACCTCCAAATGTTTGCCCCTACCTGAAAGCAGTGTAGGCAAAAGTTATCAGAATCAACATTTTGAGAACTCTGGAAATTAATCAAAGGCTTGTAGCAACCCAGGGAATATTTAGTCAAGAAAAATGAATGAATCTCAGTAAGAACAGTGAGCTTTGTGGTATTGTAACTAATCCTAGTCTCATCTCCCATTCTCCAGTCTTCAGTAGCTTGACTAGTAACAGGCTACATTCTGAGTACTGAAGAGAGCAGAATGAGGCTGAAGCTCTTTCAAAGCCTTGTTCCCAAAGAAGAGACATAAATTGACTTGTTTGGTAGCTCTCTGGAAGACATCAGTCAAAGGCTTGTCTTTTGTTGACCTCACTCAAACTTATCCACTACTAATAGCTTCTTGAGGGGGAGGGGGGCATTTGTTTAATGTTTTCACATTATGGCTGCCTGAGGCAATAGATAACAGTTGGGGGCAAACAATAGACTAAATAGCTTAAAATAAATGAATGAAGTGTCCCTAGAGGCTTTGATAATCTCTGATATATTCATGAGAATATGGAAGGCCACCTGCATTTGTAGGGCTGTATGCATGCTCAGGAAAGACATTAGAAGGCCCTAAATTCTGACTTATGGTGGACCTTTAAGATCTCTGAAAGCAGTAAACAAAAGCTAAGGCAGAGTGGTAAACTACCTGGTGGAGTGTTGGAGGTATGCCCCAACGTACTCAGAGACTGGGAGACTTATTGCTCCCAGGTGATTAAGGAAATCACTGACAGATTATTGTTGACTGCTAAGCTGATTGAATTTGGGACCTCAATGGCCACACATGAAAAAGCATAAATATTACAGAATTAGTTGAGAAAAGTGTGAAAAAACCCAACAACTACTGTAACAAACAGCAACAAAACAAACCTTGAGGAAGGAGGATAAACTTAATTCCAAAGTTGCCATATTATGTTGACAAATAAAAATGGCAAGCAATAGGATATATTGGAGTATATGAGGAAGCCATTTGGTATAAACCTAATTCGGCCTGACTTCTTTTTTTCCTCCTTTTAAAAGGGCCTGACTGGCTATTGAGCACGCATTGCATATCTGCTTAGACATTTCCTATGGCCAGAACAAAGGCCCTTGAGATAAAGATGCAACTTCCCCCCAACATTAGCATTTTTCCTTAGGCTAGGAACTAATTGCTGCACTCACCTCCCAGCTCACCTGTGACCACCTAGCTGTAGACAACAGACTGCCACCCTGCTGTGTTCACCTAGACAGAAGACCTACCTGCTATTTCC
>NC_060276.1:77268962-77413008 GCF_021613505.1 Equus quagga
ACCCAAATTTTCATTTATAGATTGGATATGGATTATTTTCGTCGACAATGTTATCTGAAAAGTCCATTTTTCAGAAAAATTATGAAACATGCAAGAGACAAGAAAGCATATACCATATACCAGATAAAAGAGTAATCAATATAAACTATCCCTGAAGAAGTGCAGAGGTTGGACTTAGTTAAAGACAAAGACATAAATCAGCTATTTTTAAAATGTTCAAATGGCAAAAATATATTGTCTTCAAAAGTAAAGTATGAGAACAATGACAAATTAGAGAATATAAATAAAGTGATATAAATTATTTTTAAAAAACCAAATTGAAATTCTGGAGATGAAAAGTACAATAACTGAAATGGAAAATTTACTAAAGGGGCTCAGTAGAAGATTTGAGCTGGAAAAAGGAAAAACCAACACACTTGGCAATAGGTGAATTAAGATTATCAAATCAAAGTAATAGAATGAAGAATGAAAAGAACATTGGAAACGTATAGAAACAAACATAACAACATATGCATAAAGAGAGTCCCAGAATTACAGGGGAAAGGGGAAAATAGAGTATGTGAAAAAAACAATGGCCAAGAAATTCCCAAATTTTATAAAAAACATTAACCTACATATCCAAGAAGCTCCACTTGATGTAGGATAAATTCAGAGATCCACATGTAGACAAACAGAAATCAAACTGTTGAAAGACACAACCATAGAGAAAACATTGAAAGCAGCAAGAGTAAGGCCTCATCATGTACAGAGATCTTCAATAAGATTAATCACTGATTTCCCATGAGAAACCATAGAGGTCAGGAAGTAATGGGTTGACATAGTCAAAATGCTGAAAGAAAAGAAAAATTGAAGAAATAATTCTGTTATGAGTAAAATTATCCTTCAAAAATGGAGAGTAACATCAGCAGAATAGCAGACTGAGAAGCTCCAAGCTCTCATTCTGCCACAGAAACATCAAGAGAAAACAATAAAAAGCTGTATGAACCAATGTTTATAGCAACCAAACAACAAGCATAATCGAGAAAATTTCATCTTTGAAATACTGAAAAAGTTTTGTGGTGTTTTTTTTTTTTTTAAAGATTTTATTTTTTCCTTTTTCTCCCCAAAGCCCCCCAGTACATAGTTGTATATTTCTCATTGTGGGTCCTTCTAGTTGTAGCATGTGGGATGCCGCCTCAGCGTGGTTCGATGAGCAGTGCCATGTCCGCGCCCAGGATTCGAACCAACGAAACACTGGGCCGCCTGCAGCGGAGCGCGCGAACTTAACCACTCGGCCACGGGGCCAGCCCCAGTTTTGTGGTGTTTTTATATACTGTCCTCCCACCCTGACCCAGTGGCTGTGAACAAGGTCTTAAGCAGGCAGCAGCTTTGTTACCAGTACTCTTCTCAAACAGGAAGTAGCATAGCAGGCCTTGTTTGCAAATTATTGAGTATGTCTGTTCTAAAGAGTCTGAGGAATGTCTGAAGGACCTAAGCGAGGTACTTGTTCAGCACAACTCAAGATTGAAGCAGAAAAAACAGTGGGCAATGACTGTAAAAGACACAAGGCAGACTACAAACCTACAGGTGCCTAAGGTAAGAGATTATAGATGGAGATACACATAGAGAAGCTAGGGTAAGACTCTGGAAAATTAGATAATTCAAAAGAAACTTTTAATATGGAGGAATTTGAAAAGCCACACACCTGCCTAGGCAAGACACATGTTCAGGAAAGACTTCAGAAGATCTTTAGCTTTTAACTTAGTCTGGTCCTTAAGGCATAGAGCAAATCTTGCTGATCAGTGAAGGACTACTCCACCACGGAGTTATTCTGAAAATACTGATGGAAGCTCTATTTTTTGTGTATTTTCTGTTTGTTTCTTCAAGCTCCTGGCATATAAGGAAATATCTGCCATATATTAACTGAACACAAGCTAAACGCAAACAAACTGCAGTGATCACACATGACAAGCAATAGTCCTTGCAAATAACTTTTAGAAAAGTTCGATTTCCACAGTTGTCACATTATAAGTCAAATATCTAATTTTCAAGAAAAGTTGACAAACCGTACAAAGATATATAAAAATATGGCCCATTCAAAGAAAGAAAATAAAGCGGCAGAAGTTATCCCTGAAGAAACACAAGCATCAGGGGCTGGCCTGGTGGTGTAGCAGTTAAGTTCACATGCTCCACTTCAGTGACCTGGAGTTCACCAATTTGGATCCTGGGCATGGACGTGCCCACCACTTATCAAGCCATGCTGTGGTAGGTGTCCCACATACAAAATTGAGGAAGATGGGCACAGATGTTAGCTTAGAGCCATTCTTCTTCTGCAGAAAGAGGAGGAATAGCTGTGGATGATAGCTCAGAGGTAATCTTCATCAAAAAACACAAAAAGGAAACAAGCATAAGATTTAAGACACAAAGGCTTTATTTTTTAATTTATTTTATTTATTTCTTATTTTATTGAGGTCACATTGGTTTATAACATGCACAACAGCCAAGATTTGGAAGCAACCCAAGTGCTCATCAACAGATGAAGGGATAAAGAAGATATGGTGTATATATGAACAATGGAATACCACTCAGCCACAAAAAAGGACAAAATCATGTCATTTGTGACAACATGGATAGACCTTGAAGGTATTATGCTAAGTGAAATAAGTCAAATGAAGACTTTAAAACAAATTTTAAATATACTCAAGAGCAAAGGGAAAATATGAACAAAGAACGAAGGTAAATTATGAAAATGATATAGTGTGAAAATAAGAATGTCAACAAAAGATACAAATTAAACAAATGAACCAAACAGAAATTCTAGAGCTCAAAAGTACAATAAATTAAATGAAAAAAATATTAGAGGGGAGAAACAGCAGATTTCAACTTGCAGAAGATAGAATTCGTGAACACAAAGATAGAATAAATGAAATTGTTGAGTCTGAGCAGGAAGAATAAAGAATGGAATGAACAGAGCTTATGGGACAGCAGGAAACCATCAAGTGGACCAGCACACACATTACGGGGGTCCCTGAAGGAGAAGAGGGAGAGACAGTTGCAGAAAAATTATTTGAAGAAATAATGGCTAACTAACCAATTTGATAAATACATGAATTTATAAATCCAAGAACTGAGGGTATGATGTTGAGCAAAATTAGCCAGATAGAGAAAGACAAACACCATATGATTTCACTCATATGTGGAAGATAAACATATGACTAAGGAGAACAGATTAGTAGTTACTGGATGGGAAGGATGTTGGGGGGGTGAGTGAAAGGGATAAAGAGGTACATATGCACAGTGACAGATAAAAACTAGACTATTGGTGGTGAGCATGATGCAGTCTATACAGAAACTGATATATAATAATGTACACCTGAAATTTTACAATGTTATAAACCAATAAGACCTCAATAAAATAAATAAAGGATATGCTGGAGAGGGGGAATCATTAGGCCCACAATCTCCCCTTCCACTAGCCCCATCTGGCTAATAATTAAGCCAGGCTGTAATGTATTGCACCACACCATTGACTATTGGAATCTCAATGCGAAAGTTCCCCTGATTAAGGCTCCAATTCCTAATATTATAGAACTGATTGAGGCTATACAGCAGGCCCACGGAGAATCCTTCTCAGTCATTGATCAAGCTAATATGTTCTGTTCCCATCACAGAGGAAGGTCAAGCCCAATTTGCTGTCACTTTTGAAGGGACTCAATATACATTTGTGCAGCTCCTATTTAGATATTTAACCAGCCCTGCAACTGCACATAACCTCTTCCACCAATGTTTAAAAACCTTACATTTGGAAAGGTGCTGTTTTGTCATTATATTGATGGTATTATGCTAAAGGATCCCTCTGAGGAAGCAGTACAGGCAGATTTGCACACCTTCACAGACTACCTACACCAGCATGGCTGGATGATCATTCCTCACAAGACCCAAGGCCCCACCTCATCTGTCAAATTTCTAGGCATCATCTGGTCCTCTCAGGGCCTTGAAATTACCCCCAAGTCAAACATCAGTTGCTCACCATTAAACCAGCTACCACATTTAGGCACAATACATACTAGATTTGTTTATATTGTAGAGACAACTCATCCCTCATCTCTGACTAATTCTTCACCCTATATATGCAATCATACACAAGTCTGCCATCTGCCATTAGGGTGAAACTCAACAGCGTGCTTTGGAAGCTTCTGACAAACAAATGGTGAGCAATAGGATGTACTGGAGTAGATGAGGAAGCCATTTAGAGTAAATCTAATTCGGCCTGACCTTGTTTTCCTGAAAGAGCCTGACATGGCCACTGAGCATGCATTGTATATCTGCTTTAAGCATTTGCTATGTCCCAAAGAGAAGAACAAATAGCCTTAAGATACAGATGCAACTTCCCCCACATTGGCATTTCCTTAAGGATAAGCATCTCTCCCTAGGCTAGGAATTGCTTTGCTGCACTCACCCGTGACCAACCAGCTTGAGCAACAGATCTGCTTCCTGCTGTGTTCACCAAGACAGCAGACCTACTACCTGCTGTGTCCATCAATCATTGTGCCAAGAGAGAAAACTTGTGACTATTGTAAAAGGGACATTTTAATCAGATGTGAAACATGCTCTTTGAGGGTATATAACCATTCTGTACATCCCATTTCTTTGATGTCCTTCCTTCCGTGGGTAAGGAAGGCCCTAGGCTAAGCTCGTCCTCAGATCTGGCTCAGAATAAACTCACGCCAATTTTCACTTTATAGATTGAGTATGGATTATTTTCATCAACACTTCTTAGTAGGCCATCGAACAAGCCTTACTTTTAGTCCTTGCTCTACATCCCAAGTCGAGTCCTTGGCCACATCTGATTTTGCCTCCTGGAGTCTCTGGACCAAACATGACTCCACCTGGCTTCCTATGGAGTTTTTGTTTGAGGGTCTAACCCCAATGGCAGCACGACACACTTCCTTGAATGCCGGATTTTGCATCTTCTTGGTCTCTTTTAGAAACCAAGGTCCTAACCAGCCCCCACCCAGTACTACTCTGTACACAAGTTCCTATAATCCCCTGGGTTAGAGATGCCTCCAAGGAGAAGCTCAGCACAACCACTGATGCCTCTTTGGTGAATTGGAAATGGTAACTTCAGGAGAGAGCTAAATCTGACATCAAAGGCCTTTCCAAATTACAGGAGGATGTGGCTTTCACCAGACTCAGCCCCTTGCCCTAGAGCCTTCAGGAAGTCATAGCAGCACCACCCCCTCTGTCTAGCTGCTTGAGGAGCCCCTTTGGACCAACTGTCTGAGAAGGACAAAGAATCAGTGTTCTTCACTGATGACAGCACCACCGTTGTATGCAATGTAACTGTCTGGAGGCCTTGGGCATTCCACCTGCCCTTTGGTACCTCTCCAGGCAAGGAGGGCACTCCCGGCTCAGCCCAATTGGTGGAAATTGTATCTGTTCACCTAGCCCCTAAGAAAGCCATAAAACAGGGGTTTTTGCAGCTTTACATTATCACAGATTCCTGGGCTGCTGATAATGGCCTGGCAGTTTGATTGGCCGATAGCTAAGGGACCATTTTCTCATAAGAGGCAAGCCCATCTGGGGTGCCCAGATATAGAAGAAATTAGCAGAGCCCCCAATTCCTATAATTGTTACTCATGTTTCCACACACACTAACTACTCCACACCAGAAGCTATTTTTAACAATATTTCAGACTTCTTTACTAAGCCCTCCATATTTTGCCAGGTACAGACTCTTCAGGGTAACAACCCTTCCAAGAAATTCATGAAATGGGCTCACACAAGCTTGGGTCATCAGAAAATTTATGCCTTAACAACTTGGGCTCAAGTAAGGGGACTTTCCCTCTCAGCAGCAGCCAAGTTGTGATAGATGAGTGCATTCTCTGTTCCCAAACCAAATACTGGAAACTATCCAGATGGGGACATATTCCCCAAGGAGACAGACCATACTTCCCCTGGCCGATTGATTTTATTGGCTCACTGAACCCCTCTGCTGAGGCTTCCAGATGCCATCACAATCATCAATACTTTCACAGAAAGTATTGGTGACTCTTGGCGACTCCTGCCCAGAATTCCTCCTCAAAAGAGGTAATCTCTTTTATTAGTAAATTTATTCTTATTCATTTTGGATCACCAGACATTATTGACTTTGACCATGGCACCCACATTACCTCTCAAGAGACTCAACAATGGGCTTTCCATCATAATATTCTTTGGAATTTCCATCTAGGCTACTGCCCCAAGGCGGCTGGCCTCCTTGAGCATCACAACGGCCTTCTTAAAGAGACACTACTTTAATTATTTTCAGGCAAATGGTCCCTGAAATAGAATTAACTCTTGCTCCATGCCCTCATTTTACTTAATTTTCACCCCCTGGGCCTTCATACTCCATATATCAATTATTATATACCCCTCAAATTTCCACTTTTTCTCATTTCTGGCAATTCTCAAGCTTTTACCCTCCAAGATGATGTCCTTTTTATTTTTTCCTCTGACTCCACTTCCCTCTTCCACTATGAATTTTTGATCATCTCACCATCTGCTTCACGCTGACCTAATCCAGGGTGGATACTCCAGTATGAGCCTCTCACCATTGAATGCCCACTGGCCAAAAGCCCACTAAGTTAGTGCAAGATCATTTCTTTGAAAATACTGACAATGGTGAGGACTCTCCCAAAGGAGCTGTTACCAAAATCAAAGTGGGTTCATCTCTTGGCAAGTTAAATAAGACTCTCCACCAGAAGTAGTGTCTCACACAGTAAAGTATATATGCAGCAAATAGGAGACCATGCAGAATCATTTCCAAAGTAATGGTGTCCCTGAACAAAGGAAAGTAGAGAACTTTTATTTCAGATGGAGAATGAATATTCAAGAGGGAGAGGTGGGTATTCACTTGTGCATGCTCAGTTGGCAAACATGCTTCCACATACACTGCAGGTTGCAGTAATAAGGCCTAAGCTCCCCCTGGAGAGATAAGGCAAAGGCCATAGGTGTAGCTTTTATGGTGAGGCTTGGTCTGGTTCAGGGTGGTTGGTGATTGCATCTCCTTAACATAACAAAAGGAAAAAACAATTTGGAAAAACAGTGAAATACTTCCAAACAAACCCTTGAGTTCCTCAGGGCTACTAGTCAATGACAGAGCCACCTACACGCTGGCCACTTTTTCTGAATATAGTGCCTAAAAGTGCTGGCTGATAAAATTAAATTTTGCTCCTAATTTACGGGAAGTAGAAATCAGCACTCCAAGACCAACCAGTGGCTCAGTTTGGGTGTCTGAAAGAGGAAAAGAAGCTCTCCACTTTGTAGATCTAAGCCATGTTCAGAGATGAGAGTATGGTGAGAAAGCTACAAATTGTGGCCTTACCCCAGGCTAGATGAGGTAACCCATGGTTTTCTCACTGAGAGCAACCACCTTCAGCTGTTAATCAATATAAAAATAGCTCAGCCAGAAAGAACCCAACACAAACTCATCAAGTGTTGATGCTCTGTATGGCTATGTCTATTCTTATTGCCTTGTATGGCCTGGGTGATAGGGTTACTGGTAGACCCCTTGGGCCTAACCATCACACAGATATAATGCTGGAATAATACTGATCCAGCTCACAGTTGCATCACAGGGTAGAAAAGCAGGGAATGCTAGAGAGCCCTCTTGGAGGGACTCAGGCTAGCATGACACTGAGTCTGACTGACAAAAGGATTGAATCCTTTTACAGGGAATGGGCCCTCTGGATGTGATGTTTAAATGACACTCATCCCCCCTGATTTCTGTACATAAAATATTGCTAGAAGCTAACTGGCCCGGTGACTGCCTGTACATAAAACCATCTGCTTACAAGGACTGTGCTCTCATGATTTGTCCATTGCCATCATGGGTTAGTCTTAAGAATGCCTAAATAGCATCCATAAGATTTCCCTTAGCTTGGGATATAAATGTGCCCAGAAGCCTTATGTGCTTTGGATGAACTCCTCAGAGAATGAAGAGGCAGCCACCCATTCCATGGCTAAATGTGTCCTTAATGACCCCAGCGAGCTCTTAACAATGTCTTACACTAGCGGAAGGCATCAGATATTCAGTTCAATCCTCAGGGAAGCCTCCAGGTTATATCAGGCTAGCCTACCCCCAGCCAATGACCAATACCCCAACTAGATAGCAGCATAGGAGGATCACCCGCCCCTGAGTGGCCACCATTCCAGAGGACCTCACTCCTGAAGGAAACAGACTCATCACTAGAGAGGACACCATTTCAGATGACATTGCCACAACCCAAGAGCTCACTGCTGGAGATGACTGTGCCTCCTACACTGGAGATGACACCTCAGAGACATATCACCACATTGGAGACTGTACCACTCATCCAGATGGCACCACTTCCCAATTTACAGCAAGCTCTGCAGAACACTAAAAGGGGGACTAAGACTTTCTAGGAACAGTGGACAAAATGTATTGCCCTGATGGAATCAAGGGATGGTCCACTGGAATATTATTTTGCCATATTTGCCTGGTGCTTGCCAGCTGACCCTACCCTATACCAAGAAGGCTGTAAGACTATGAGCATGTCTCCTGCTGACTGCAGGGCAGCATTGCATCATATTTCTTCATTGTGGCAGGCCAAAATATGCACTAAGAAGCAGATAGCTCCCCAGCCTACACATACAGCCTATTTAGACTATGGCCCTTACGGGCTCCCCTTGACTTTCCAATTTTATGTGCTTACAAAGGAATTCCTGATCATGGCTTCTGCTGGCCAGAGCAAGCTCTTAAGCTCTTACCATGATTTCCTCCAACACTATTATGATCTCTTCCATGATTACTCCAATGCCACTATGACCTCTTTCACCACACTTCCCTCTATATCTTTCATGACACTGGCAAAACACTTCACAAACACCACAAACATTTTCATCCAATGGGCTGAGAAGGCTACCTACATCCTGGGAGTCAGAAATTGCTAGACTTGTTTGGTCTTGAACCACCTGTATCCCACCTTAAATGCTTACTCAGCTGATATATTCAATTTCAGCCAACTCTAACAACAACATTATAGCCCCAGACTCTTCATCAATTAGATGCCCCACCCATTTTTCACTCCAATTACTCCTCAAGGAGTCATTTTGGAGTAGCCTTTGAGGCCACCTTGTTCATTCTGTGCCCAGGCACAAGCAGCTGTTGGCCTGTAGACCCCTTTTACTGTACCACCAGAACTCATACAGCAGAGATGGCCAATGAATGGGTACAAATTCTCGGGTTTCTTGCCAGAGGCTCTAGTGAATACTTTACACTGGGAATTTCCACTTTTGGATTTTATTGAGGGCCCATGTTGCAAGGCTCTCACCTAGTGCATTATTCTCTTTCTCGGCCCTCTGATCAGCTTCCCCCTGGCCACATATTACAAGGCACCATTGTCTCCCTTGGTTTGCTACTGGAAGTTTGTCCTGCAGTTTAAAAATCCCCTGCATTTGTTAACCTGGCTGGTTACCACCAACCCAAAAGAGCTATTTTCATTCCTTTAGTCCTGGGTATTTTAGTTCTTACTAGGACTAGCTGAACTGGGCACAGGTGCAATGGCCCTAGCCACCCAGAATCAGGTAATTGAGGCCAACCAACAATTATTGGCCACCTTAACCCAACATGTACAGTGACTCCATAAAACACTTGTCCTTGTACAACAGTCTTATAAATTTGCTAAAATGGTTTTGAATAACTGCTTGGCCCTAGATTATCTATTGGCCAAGGAGGGAGGAGTTTGTGCCCTCCCTGAGACCACTTACAGCATGTAAATCAACAACTCAGGACAGGTTCAAGCCTACTTACAGCAAATGACCCAATATTACCCAAATCTTTGAACAGATTCCCAGGACCCCCAAGATCACCAACCTATTTTCATGGCTGGACCCTTCAAGTTTGGGACAATGGCTATGGACTGTATTTCAGATTATTGGCTGTATAATTATTATAAGACTCATTCCTATAATTTTATTTAGATGTATATTTTCTTGGTTACAATGCATCCTACTCCTGACTTTTAACATATCTGTTACCCAGGCTGTTAATGTCCTCACTATTGACTCTGAAGCCTTGGCATCACAGGGTGGATTGTAGTATAAGCCCTGACAGTTGTATTTAATTTTTGTAATGCAAGTACTTGACTTAAGCCTTGATTGCCAAGGCATCCATTTCAAAGAGGCATCCACTTCATCAAAGTCTATCTCAAATAAACACGTTGCCAGCCATCTGACTAGACAAAGAGCTAGGATGTGCACTCCCACCCCCACCATGAGGCAAACTGGTTTTAGAAATCTTTGTTGTTTTAGATAACTGGCCATTTGGGCTGCTTTTTTCTTTTTCTTTCTTCCTATGATTTAAATTCCTGCACTTATGTTTTAAATTGGCCAATTAAAAAAATTGGCCAATAATGAGTGAGCCTGTGAAACCTTAGACTCACACCCTCAACACGGATAAAAGCACAACCCCAGGCCCATTCTCTATCTCTACCTACAACCTTGCTGTGTGCCAGGTGTGCCTTGTATGCTTCAGGGCCTGCAGGTAATATAAACTCCTTTTTTCTTCAAAATTTCGGAATGGTTGTTTTGAAGGGCATCTTGTAATCATAATGAGAACCAAAAGTTTTGGTCCAGTTGTAACATTGATTTCAAAATGGGAGATGCCTGTGGGGAGTTCATCAGGGCCTAAGTGAGTGCCCTCAGGCATTTGTAGCCAATAGCATTACTATCAATAGGCTGAGACTGACACAAAACAGTAATCCATAGCAGTAATGACTTCAACTGTAAATAAATTAAACTCTCCAAATCAAAACACTTAGATTGGAAGAATCAGTTTTAAATAACCCTGGTCCAATTATATGCTTCATACAAGAGACTCACTTTAGATCTAAAGATACAAATAGGTTAAAAGTGAAAGAATGGAACAAAATATTCTGTCCAAATCATAAACAAAAACAATCTGAAATGACTAAGCTAATATGAGAAAAAGAGACTTTAAGTCAAAACCTGTTAAAGGACACAGAGAATGACATTATATATTGATAAAAGGATCAATTCATCAAGAACATATAATAATTATAAACATATATGCACCAAACATCATGATGAATATATGAAGCAAACATTACAAGAATTGAAGGGGAAACACACAGTTCTAGAAAAATAATCGGAGACTTCAATATCCCACTTCCAAGAATGGATAAAACAACCAGATAGAATATCAATAAGGATATGATGGACTTAAAGAATAATCAATTGGACCTAACAATCATATACAGAACATTCCATCCAACAGAAGGTGAATACACATTTTTCTCAAGTGTACATGGAAGATTCTCCAGCATAGACCAAAATAATAGGTAAAACCACAAGTATTATTAAGTTTAAAATATTGAAATCATACAAGTATATTCCAATCCCAGTGGAATAAAACTGGACATAAATAAGAAAAAACTAGAATATTCAGAGATATGTAAAAAAACAAATAACACTCTTAAACAATGAGTCAAAGAACTGTTGATGCAAATAATCCATAAACAATCTATAAATCAAAATTGGAGTGAGTTTATTATGAGCCAACCCTGAGGACCAGATTGCCTAGGAGTGTCCCTTCACAAAAGAAGGAAGCACTCCAAAGAAGTGGGGGGTACAGAGTGGTTACATACCTTCTTGGAACAAAGAGCATACATCACATATGATAGGAATGTCCTTTTTATAATAGTCATAAGATTGCTTTGCTGGCACATCAGATTGGTGAACACAGTACGTTGGTGGTCAGATGGTGAGTGGTCACAAGGTGAGCACAGTAGGTCAGTAATTAATCTTTAGTTTAGTGAGAGATGCTTATCCTTAAGGAAATGCCCAATGGGGAAAGTTACATCCCTATCTTGAAGGGCATCATTCTCTTCTCCTTGGAACACACTAAATATTTACAGCAGATGTACAATGCATGCTCAACAGGTCACATCAGGCCCTTTTAGAAATACAAGGTCAGGCCAAATTAGTTTTAACCCAAATGGCTTCCTCATATACTCCAATATATCTTATTTGTTGTCATTTATATATCAGAAAAAATCACAAGGAAAATTAGAAAATACCTTGAAACAAATGAAAATAAAAAGCATAACATGCCAACACTTATAGAATGCAAATAAAGTAGAGCTAAGAGGGAAATTTACAGCTACAAATGCATACATTTTAAAAGCAGACAAACAACAAAATAATCTAACTTTCAATCTTAACGAACTAGTAAAAGAAAAGCAAGCCAAACTCAAAGATAGCAGAAGGAAGGAAATAGAGTGGTGATAAATAAAACAGAGACTAGAAAATTGAGAAAATAAATGAACCCAAAAGTTGGTCATTGGAAAAAGTTAACAAAATTGAAAAGACTATAGCTAAGAACACAAAGGAAAGAACAGAGAAGATTCAAATTATAAAGTCAGAAATACAAGTGGAGATATTGCTATCTATTTTACAGAACTAAAAAGGATTATAAAAGCATATTAGAAACCATTGTATACCAACAAATTGGATAACCTGGATGAAATAGACAAATTCTTAGCAAAACAAAGTCTACCAAAATTAAATTGTAAAATAGTGGAAAATCCCATTTGACCTATATCCCATAAGGAGATTGAATCAGTAATCAAAGACCTCTCAACAAAGAAAAACCTGAGACCAAATAATTTCACTGGTAAATTCTACCAAATATTTAAAGAATCAAAACCAATCCTTATGAAATTCTTCCAAAATATTAAAATAGAGAACAAATTGTAACTCATTCCTGATACCAAAGTCAGACAGAGACAAGACAACTACAGAGAAATATCCCTTATGAATATTGATGCAAAAATATGCAAAAAATTACTAGCAAATCAAATTCAGGAGCATATTAAAACAACTATACAATATGAGCTAATGGAATTTATTTTGGGAATACAAGAATGGTACAACATATGACAATCAATAGGTGTAATACACCACATTAACAAACTGGAGAAAAAAAGCTACATGATAATTTTAATTGATAAAAAAAGCACTTGAGAAAATTCAACACATTTTCATGATAAAAACACTCAATAAACTAGGATTAGAAGAAAATATCTCAACATAATAAAGGCCATATATGAAGAGCCCACAGGTAACATCATACTCAATGGTGAAAAACTGAAAGCTTTTCCTTTAAGATCACAAACAAGACAAGGATGTTCATGTTTGCCACTTGTATTTAACATAGTACTGGAAGTCCTAACATGAGCAATCAGACATTAAAAGGAAATAAAAGGCATTCAAACTGGAAAGCAAGAAATAAAATTATCTTGTTTCATAGATGACATGGTTTTATATGTAGAAAATCCTAAATATTTCACCAAAAAACCCTGTTAGAAGTAATAAAATAATTCAGAAAAGTCACAGGATACAAAATCAACGTGAAAAATCTGTTGCATTTCTATATACTAATGATAAACAATGCAAGAAGGAAGTTAAAAAAATTGATTTCATTTACAATATCAAATAGATTAAAATATGTAGAAATAAACTTAACCAAGGAGATAAAAGACCTGTAAAAAGAAAAATGCAAAGTGTTCCTGAAAGAAATTAAAGAACAAAAAATAAACAGAAACACATCCTGTGTTCATGGATTGGAAGACATTATTCTTAAAATGTCAATAGCATCCATAGCAATCTACAGATTTAATGCAAGCTCTATCAAAATCCCAATAGATTTTTCTGCAGAAATAGATAAATGACTCCTAAAATTCATATGGAATCACACGGGACTCTAAATGGTCAAAACAATCTTGAAAGACAAGAATAAAGTTGGAGGTCTCACAATTCCTGACTCTAAAGTTTATTACAAAGCTACAATAATCAAAATCCTGTGGTATTGGCATAAAGACTGATGTAGTAAAATAGACAAGCAAGAAATAAATCTTCCCAGATATGGCCAAATGATTTTCAACAAGGTTGCCAAGGCCATTCAATGAGGAAAGGACAGTCTTTTCAACAAACAGTGGCGGAAAACTGGATATCCACATCCAAAAAATGAAGTAGGATCCTTATCCTACACCCCATATAAAAATGAGCATAAAATGGATCAAAGACATAAAGATAAGAACTAAAAATATAAAACTCTTAAAAAAAAACAAATGCAAAACACTTCATGACATTGGCTTAGCAATGATTTCTTGAATATGACACCAAAAGTGAAGGTAATGAAAGTAAAAATAGGTAAATTTGAAGACATCAAAATTAAAATTTCTGTGTATCAAAGAACACAATCAAAAGGATGGAAAGGCACCCTATAGAATGGGAGAGAATATTTTAAATTATGTATAAGTAGTCAATATCCACAATATATAAAGAATTCCCACAACTCAACAACAAAAAACTCTGTTAAAAATGGGCAAATGGCTTGCATAGAGATTACTTCAAAAAAAATGTACAAATGGCCAACAGGTATATAGAAAGATGCTCAACATCAGTAATTATCAGGGAAATGCAAATTAAAATCACAATAAGATATCATCTCATACCCATTAGTATGGCTATTTAAAAAAACAGAGAAAAGAACAAGTGTTGGTGGGAATGTGGAAAAATTGGAACCATTGTGCACAGTTGGGGGGAATGTAAAATGGTGGAGTCACTATTAAAAACAGTATGGCAATTCATCAAAAAATTAAAAATAGAATTTGAATATAATCCAGTAGTTCTATTTCTGGGTGTATATCCAAAACAATAAAATAAGATGCTTAAGAGATATGTATACCCATGTTCATAGCAGCATTATTCACAATATCCAAAAGGTGGAAGTAATCCAAGTGTCCATCAGTGGGTAAATCGCTAAAAAAAATGTGATATATACATATAATGTAATATTACTCCACCTTAAAGAGAAATAAAATTATGATACCTACAAAATGGACAGACCTGAAGGACATCATGCTGGGGTAACCTAGACATAAAAGGACAAGCATTGTATGATTCTACTTATACTAGTTACCTGGAAAAGTCAATTTCAAAGAAACAGAAAGTAGAATGGTGGTTGGCAGGGGTTGGGAGAAGAGGGGAATGGGGGTCATTGTTTAAAGGGTATGGAGTTTTGGGTTGGGAAGATGAAAAGTTCTGTCGATAGATGGTATTGATAGTTGCATGACAGTGTCAATGTATTTAATGCCACTACATTATACATTTAAAAATGGGTAAAATGGGGGTTGGCCTGGTGGCATAGTGGTTAAGTTTATGCACTCAATTTTGGCAGTTTAGGGTTGGCGGGTTCAGATCCCAGGTGTGGACCTAAACACTGCTCAGGTCATGCTGCGGTGGCATCCCAAATACAAAATAGAGAAAGATTTGCACAGATGTTAGCTCAGCAACAGTCTTCCTTGAGCAAAAAAAGGAAGATTGACAACACATGTTAGCTCAGGGGTAATCTTTCTCACCAAAAATAAAATGGTAAAGCGGCAAATTTTAGTTATGTTTATTTTAAACAGCAAAGAAGTAATTTTAAAAATGTATTATCTCTGCTGACATCACCAAATGGCCAGATAGGAGGCTCCTGACTTTTCCTCCTTGCATGGATGAACTAAATATATGGTTGTACATGGATCAATTTTCTCTGAGAAAAATTCAGAAACTAGTTGACTGACTCCTACACATTGCACACCTGAGAAAATATCTACAACAAAATGGGTAAGAAAGGCTGAGCCATACTCTCACCATGAAGCCCATTCCTGGCACAGTGTCTTACAATAAGGAGGAAACCCTCAACTCCCAGCTTCTCCCTAAAGAGTGAAGTGAATGATTTAGAAAACATGTCTAGCACCCTGACTTTTAAGGCTACCACTGAAGAATGGGCCCTGAAATCTCCTAGCACTGGTAGACAATGAGGCTTGCATTCACAAGTCCCACAGGACTATAGCAAAAGAAGCAGTTTGTAAACATGTGTGTGAGGACTCCTAAATCTATACCCCCAGGCTCAGTGCAGAGGGAGCAGGCAAAACCATTCATCCCTCAGTTATTTCCAAGAAGGGATTTGACTGCATACTTTCCCAATCAGTGGCTGCCACCTGAGGAACAGGCTCCCAAATCATCTACATCTGGGAGCTGATGAACTTTGGCACTCATGAGTCCCTTGGGACCACACACAACAAAGAGATGGTTCTATTTGGGCACACGAGCACTCCCAGTGATTATTCCCTCTGGCTCAGTACAGAGTGAGAAGGAAAATCATCCTGCTCCTGGTTTCTCCATCATAGGGGTTAGACTTCATATCTAATGTTCTGACTTTACAAGATGCTGCTTGAAGGTCAGCTTTCAATTAGCTTATATCAAAGAACTGAAGGACCAGGCAATTAGTACCCCTCTGGGAGTCTGAACAGGTGTGTGGGCATTTCCTATGCATTTTGGACACTGCTGGGAGCCACTAAGCAAAAAAGATGGCAACTTGGACAATCACAAAGCTTTAAGAGAAACCAGGAGCACAGGCTGGGCTAAGTGATGAAGTTCATCTTGTACATGAGGCAAGTCTGTTTTATCTAATGTACAGACCAAAACAGAGAGTCAAGAAAACCAAAGAAACAGAAGTATATGTTCTAAACAAAAGAACAACATAAGTTTCCAGTAACGAACCCTAATGAAAGGTATATAAGTGACTTATACCAAACACAGCGATCAAGATAATAGTCATAAAGATGCTCACTGAGGTCAGGAGAGCAATGCATATAAAGGTAAAAATTTCATCAAGGAGATATAAAATATTTTTTTAATTATCAAATAAAAAACACTGAGCTGAAAAACGCAACAAGTGAACAGAAAAATTCAATTAGGGGTTCAATAATACACAAGATCAAGCAGAAGAAAGGATTAGCAAACTTGAACACAGGGCAGTGGAAATAATCTGAGAGAAACAAAAGTAAAAAAGGAATAAAAATGGAAGATAGCTTAATGGTCTTATGGGAAACCATCAAATGGATCAATATATGCATTATAGGTATTACAGAAAGAGAGAAAGGAAAAGAGAGAAAGAGGAAAGAAAAAGCTTATGTTTTTTGCCTATCACAGTAATAGTAGCTGAAAATTTTCCAAACCTAAGGAAAGAAATAGATATCCAGATCCAGGAAATCTAATGAATACCAAATAAAATGAAGCCAAAGAGAGAAACATCAAGACACATTTTAGTTAAATTGTAAAAAGTTAAAGAAAAACAGAATCTTAAAATTAGCAAGAGAAAAATCATCTTGTTACATACAAGGGAACTCTTGTAAAGCAATCAGTGGATATTTTAGGAAAAATCTTGCAGCCCAGAAGGGAATGGGATGATAAATGCAAAGCACTGAAAGAAAGATACTGCCAATCAAGAATACTCTACCCAGAAAGGTTGTCCTTTAGAACTGAAGATAAAAATTTCCCTGAAAAACAAAAGGTGAAAGAGTACATCACCACTAGATAGGCCTTATAAAAAATATTAAAGGGAGTTCTTCAAGCATAAACAAAATGATGCAAATTAGTGACATGAAAGACCATGAAAATGCTAAAGGTAAATATATAGTAAAACAAAGAATACTTGAATATTGTAATGGTGGTGCATAAATAACAACTTAAATGTAGAGGTTGAAAACCAAAAGTATTAAGGTAACTATTTCTACACTAATTTGTTAATGGATACACAATATAAACAGATGTAAATTGTGACATCAAAAACACAAGATGGGGGAGGTGACGTCAGCATCATGGCAGACTAAGCCCTCCCTGTAAACTCTCCCCTCTAAGATAGAATGAAAAGGACATTCATACTCCAACAAAGGGTATCCACACAACATAAAAGATGTCTGAGAGATCCATGCAGCCACATGTGGAAAGGTGGAGGTGTGAGAGGCCCCCACAAGGAAGTGGAACAAGGTAAGAGAAAGCTTCTCATGCTCCTTGAAGGGCAGTGACCCAGGGATTGCATGCACCTTCTGAGGGGAAAGAGAGGGAAGAGTGGCAGCCCTCTGCAGGAACACCATAAATCTCTGAGGTCCCTCACAGCACAGGGTAAAGGCCCACACAGAAGTGACTAGCTATCTCAGGGGTGTCTTCATCAAGCAAACACACCAGGAGAGAATAGAGTGATGGCAGAATGAGAAGCACCTGAGATCATGCAAGAGAAAGCAAGTGCCCCTTGCCCCTGCCCAGTGGCCCAGCCCAACACCTGGGCACCGTCCTTCAGATAACAACAGGCTCAGAATATGCAGCTCCTGAACCCCACCCACTGGTGACAGTTGGGAGTGGTGAACAAATACTACCACAATGTGGAAGCACAAATCTATGCTGTCCAGCAGTATGAAAAGATATATTAAATATCCAGAGCAGAAGGAAAATGACAAGTACACAGAAATCAATCCTTAAGAAACAGAAACCTATAACCTAAATGACAGGGAATTTGAAATAGCTATCATTAAAAAACTCAATGAGTTAAAAGACAATGCAGATAGACAGTTCAAGGAATTCAGGAGCTACTTCACAAAAGAGATTGAAACTATAAAGAAAAACAAATCAGAAATATTGGAGATGAAAAACACAATGGCAGAGATAAAGAAGAATATGGATTCCCTGAACAATAGAGCTGATATCATGGAGGAACAAATCAGCAAATTGCGGACAGAAATATGGTAATGCTTCAGATGGAGGAGGAGAAAGAATGAAGACTCAAAAGAAATGAAGAAAGTCTCCAGAAAATATGTGACTCAATTAAGAAATGCAACATAAGGATTATAGGTATTACAGAGGGAGAAGGAAGGAGAATGCAACAGAAAGCTTGGGCAAAGAAATAATAGCAGAGGACTTCCCAAACCTGGGGAAGAAGATGGATATCAACATGGAAGAGGTCAACAGATCTCCTAACAATATCAATGTAAAAAGACCTACTGCAAGGCATACAGTAGTGCAGATGGCAAAAGTCAATGACAAAGAAAAAATACTAAGGGCAGCAAGGCAGAAGAAAATAATCTCAAAGGAACCCCAATCAGGCTTTCAGCAGACTTCCCAGCAGAAACCTTACAGAATAAGAGGGAGTGGAATTATATATTCAAATCTTTGAAAGAAAAAATTTTCAGCCAAGAATACTCTATCCAGAGAAAATATTCTTCAGATATGATAGAGAAATAAAAACTTTCCCAGATAAACGAAAGCTATGGGAGTTCATCACCGCAAGATCCCTCCACAAGAAATCCTCAATAAGGCCCTCATACCTGAAGAAAAGGAAGAAAGGGGTTACAAAGTCCTGAGTAAGGAGACAAATAGGTAGACAAAACCATAAAATTGTAGCTATCCCTCAGAGCAGCTTAGCAAATACTGAAGTAAAACATTGAAGATAAAGGGAAGGAAAACACCAAAAACAAAGATAATCTTGTCATTTTAACTACAAACTCACAACACAAGATGGAATAAGATGTCAAAAAAAAAGATAGGAGGGTAAGAGAAAAGTGACTGAATTGGTTGAGTCTAAGGAAATAAGGGGTCATCAGAAAATGGACTATCTCATCTATGAAATTTTGCCTACAACTCTCATGGTACCCAGTAAACAAAACAGAAGAACAGAGACATAAATAATAAATAAGGAGAAAACCATCATAAAAACTACCTAAGTGAATTGGTAGTCTGAAGTACACAGGGAAAGAAAAAAAGTAAATGAAGGAGAACTGGAAAATGAGGGATACAATGGCAGCATTAAGCCCTTATATATTAATAATCACTCTAAATGTAAACGGATTGAATTCTCCAATCAACAGACACAGAGTGGTGAGATGGATTAAACAACAAGACCCAACCATATGCTGCTTCCAAGAAACATATCTCAGCTCCAATGAGAAGTACAGGCTCTGAGTGAAGGAATGGAAGATGATACTCCAAGTTAATGGCAAACAAAAGAAAGCAGAGGATGCAATATGTATATCAGACAAAGAAGACTTTAAGATCAGATAGGTGAAAAGAGACAAAGAGGGGCAGTATACAATGATCAAAGGGACACTACACCAAGAAGACAAAACACTTATAAATTTCTATTCATGGGCCAGCCCCATGGTGAGTGGTTGGGTTTTCATGCTACACTTCAGAAGCCTGGGGTTTCTCTAGTTCAAATCCTGGATGCAGACATGGCACTACTCATAAAGCCATGCTGAGTCAGTGTCCCACATAGCACAGCCAGAAGGACCTACAACTAGAATATACAACTATGCACTAGGGGACTTTGGGGAGAAGAAAGAAAAAAAGAAGACTGGCAACACAAGTAAGCTCAGGGGACTATCTTTTAAAAAATTCATAGTTTTTGTACTTAAAAAAAAATCTATCCACCCAACACAGGAGCACAAAGTACACAAAGGAACTATTAACAAATCTAAAAGAAGACATTAACAATAGCACAGTAAGAGTCAGGGATGTCAACACTCCACTCACATCAGTGGATACATCATCTAGACAGATAGTCAACAAGGAAGCAGTGGAATTAAATGAAAAACTAGACCAGATGGACCTAATAGATATATATATAGAACACTCCATCTAAAAACAGCAGAATACACATTCTTCTCAAGCACACATGGAAGATTCTCAATGATATACCACATGTTTGGAAACATGGCAAGCCTCAATAAACTTAATGATTGAAATAATACCAAGCATCTTTTCCAACCATAATGCTATGAAAATAGAAATTAAAAAGAAAAAAGCTGAGAAAGGGAAGAAGACGTGGAGACCAAACAACATGCTACTGAACAACCAATGGTTCATTGAAGAAATTAAAGGAAAAATCAAAAAATATCTGGAGACAATGAAAATGAAAACATACCACACCAACTCATATGGGTTGCAGCAAAAGTGGTACTAAGAGGAAACTTCATCACAATACAGGCTCACCTTAACAAACAAGAATAATTCCAAATAAACAATCTTAAACTATACCTAACAGAATTAGAAAAAGAAGAACAAACAAAGCTGAAAGTATGCAGAAGGACATAAATAATAACAAAAAGAGCAGAAATGAATGTACTTG
This sequence comes from Equus quagga, assembly GCF_021613505.1. Lineage (NCBI taxonomy): Eukaryota > Metazoa > Chordata > Mammalia > Perissodactyla > Equidae > Equus > Equus quagga. Next base: position 77,289,976 of record NC_060276.1, read on the forward strand.
AAGCAAAAAAGACAGTAGAAAGGATCAATGAAACAAACAGCTGGTTCTTTGAGAAGATAAAAAAAATTGACAAACCTCTATACAGACTTAAAAATAATAAAAGAGAGAAAGCTCACATAAATAAAATTAGAAATGACAGAGGAGAGGTTACAATGTATACCACAGAAATACAAAAGATTACAAAAGAATACTATGAAAAGCTATATGCCAACAAATTGGACAATCTAGAAGAAACGGATAAATTCTTAGACTCTTATGACCTCGCAAATCTGAACCAGGAAGAAATAGATAATCTGAATAGACCAATCACAAGTAAAGAGATTGAAACAGTAACCAAAAACATCCCAAAAAGTAAAAGTCCATGACCAGATGGCTTCCCTGGAGAATTCTACCGAACATTCAAAGATGACTTAATACCAATCCTTCTCAAACTATCTCAAAAAATTAGAAAAGACAGAACACTTCCTAACACATTCTCCAAGGCCAACATCACCGAGATACAAAAGGCTGACACAGATGCCACAAAAAGAGAAACTATAGGCCAATATAGCTGAGGAACATAGATTCAAAAACCCTGAACAAAATATTGGCAAGTAGAATACAGCAATACGTCAAAAAGATCATACACCATGATCAAGTGGGATTTATACCAGGGACACAGGGATGGTGCAACATCCACAAATCAATCAATGTGATACACCACATTAACAAAATTAGGAATAAAAACTACATGATCATCTCAATCGATGCAGAGAAAGTATTTGACAAAATTCAAGACCCATTCATGATAAAAACTCAACAAAATGGGAATAGAAGGAAAGTACCTCAACATAATAAAGGTCATATATGACAAACCCACAGCCAAGATCATACTCATTGGGGAAAAATTGAACACCATCCCTCTGAGAACAAGAACAAGACAGGGTGCCCACTCTCACCACCCTTGTTTGACATTGTACTGGAGGTTTTGGCGAGACCGATTAGACAAGAATAAGAAATAAAAGGAATCAAAGAGGAAATGAAGAAGTGAAACTCTTGCTGTTTGCAGATGACATGATTTTATATATAGAAAGCCCTAAAGAATTCATCGGAAAACTATTAGAAATAATCAACAAGTACAACAAAGTTGCAGGGTACAAAATCAACTTACAAAAATCAGTTGCATTTCTATACTCCAATAATGAACTAACAGAAAGTGAACTCAAGAATACAATCCCATTTACAATTGCAAAAACAAGAAAAAAAATTCTAGCAATAAAAATAACAAAGGAGGTGAAAGATCTATATAATGAAGACTATAAGACATTACTGAGAGAAATCAATGATGACATAAAGAAATGGAAAGATATTCCATGCACATGGATGGGAAAAATAAACATGGTTACAATGTCCATACTACCCAAAGCAACCTAAAGATTCAGTGAAATCCCAATCAGAATCCCAAAGACAATCTTTATAGAAATGGGACAAAGAACCTGAAAATTCATATGTGGCAACAAAGGACCCCAAATAGCTAAAGCAAACTTGAGAAAAAAGAACAAAGCTGGAGGCATCACAATCCCTGACTTCAAAATGTACCCCAAAGCTATAGTAATCAGAACAGCATGGTAGTGGTACAAAAACAGGCACACAGATCAGGGGAACAGAACTGAAAACCCAGAAATAAAACCACACATCTCTGGACAGCTAACCTTTGACAAACGTGCTAAGAACATACAATGGAGAAAAGATAGTCTCTTCAATAAATGGTGATGAGTAAATTGGACAGCCACATGCAAAACAATGAAAGTAGACCATTATCTTATGCCATATGCAAAAATAAATTCTAAGTGGATCAAAGACTTGAAGGTAAGACCTGAAACCATAAAAATTTCAGAAGAAAATATACGTAGTACACTCTTTGCCATCAATATTAAAATGATCTTTCCGAATACCATGTCTTCTTGAACAAAGGAAACAAAAGAAAAAATAAACAAGTGGGACTTCATCAGACTAAAGAGCTTCTGCAAGGCAAAGTAAATGAAGATCAAAACAAAAGGACAACCCACCATTTGGGAGAAAACATTTGCAAATAATATATGCAACAAGTGGTTAATGTCCATAATATATAAAGAAAACACACAAGTGAACACCAAAAATCAAACAACCCCATCAAAAAATGGGCAGAGGATATGAACAGACATTTCACCAAAGAAGATATACAGACGGCCAGTAGGCACATGAAAAGATGTTCAACATCACTAATCATCAGGGAAATACAAATGAAAACTACACTAAGATATTACCCTATACCCATTAAAATGGCTAGAATCACTAAGACAAAAAATAACAAATGTTGGAGAATTTGTGGAGAAAAGGGAAACTTCATACACTGCTGGTGGGAATGCAAAGTGATGCAGCCACTATGGAAAACAGTAGGGAGATTTTTCAAATAGAAATATGACCCAGATATCCCACTACTGGGTATCTATCCAAAGAACTTGAAATCAACAATTCAAAGTGACTTATGTGCCCCTATGTTCATTGCAGCATTAGTCACAATTGCCAAAACCAGAAGCAACCCAGGTGCCCATCAACCGAGGATTGGATAAAGAAGATGTGGCATACACAAACACACACACACACACACACACACAGGAATACTACTCAGCCACAAAAAATGCAAAATCATTCCATTTGCAACAACATGAATGCATCTGGAGTATATTAGGTTAAGCAAAATAAGCCAGAAAGAGACAAACATCAGATGATTTCACTCATATGTGGAAGATACATAAACACACAGACAAAGAGAACAGTTCAGTGGTTACCAGGGTGAAGGGGGTCTGTGGGTCGGCACAAAGGGTGAAGGTGAGAACTTAAAAGGTGGCACACAACTAATAATGTACAACTGAAATTTCACAATGTTGTAAACGCTTATGAACTCAATTTAAAAAGCACAAGATAGGAAGAGGAGAGCAATAATGTAGAGTTTTTGCATGTTTAAAGTTAAGTTGTTATGAGCTTAAAATAGACAATTATATCTGTAAGATGTCTTCTGTAAGCCTCAAGGTAACTACAAAACAAAAACCCATAGTAGACACAAATGAAAAGAGACAGGAATCAAAGCATCCCACTACACAAAATCATCCAATCACAAAGGAATAGAGCAAAAGAGGAAGAAAGAAACAAAGGAAAAACAAAACAGCCATAAAACAACAAACAAGATGGCAATCGTAACTCATTACCTATCAATAGTTACATTAAATATGAATGGAATGAATTCTAAAATCAAAGAGCAGACTGGCTGAATCGATTTAGAAAAGACTCAACTGTATGTTGCCTACAAGAGTCTCAATTCAACTTTAAGAACACACATACACTGAAATAGAAGGATGGAAAAGATATTCTATGCAAGTGGAAACCAAGAGAGGAGGAGTAGGTACACTTACATCAGACAACATAGAGTTTAAGCCAAAAATTGTAAGAAGAGACAATGAAGGTCATTATATAATGGTTCAGTTCATCAAAACAATATAACAATTGTAAATATTTATGTACCCAACACTGGAACACCTAACGATATTAAGATCACACTAACAGCTCTGAAATATGCAGCAATAAAATAATAGTAAGGTACTTACATACCCCACTTTTATCAATGGATAGATCCTCACTGAAATTAACCTACATATTAGGCCAGAGGAACCCACCAGACATAAATAGAACATTCATCCAACAGCAATAGAATATACACTATTTGAAAATGCACATGGGACACTCTCCAGGATAGATCATATTTTAGGGCACAAAAGAAGTTTTCAGAAATTTAAGGTGATTAAAATGACAGCAAGCATCTTTTCCAACCACAAGGCTATGAAACTAGAAATCAATAACAAGAGGAACACCAGAAAATTCACAAATATGTGGAGATTAAACAACATGTTTCTGAACAACCAATGAGTCAAAGAAGCAATCAAAAGCAAAATTAAAAACAAATAACTTGAATCAAATGAAAACGGAATACAACATACCAAACTTCAGGGATGCCACAAACGTGATTCTAAGAAAAAAATTTACAGTGATGAACTTGTATTCTAAGAAAAAGGAAAGGTCTCAAAAAAACAACCTAACTTTAAACTATAAGGAACTAGAAAAACAACAAATGAAGCCTAAAGTTTGCATAAGGAAGGAAATCATAGATGAGAGCAGAAATAAATGAAATAGGAAAACATCCAAAACCAGCAATAAAACTAAGGGGTTTTTGAAAAGATTAACAAAATTGACAAAAGTTTAGCTAGACTGAGAAAAAAAGAGAGGTGTCTCAAATATATAAAACCATAAATGAAAGAGGAGACATTACAACTAATAAGAAAGTAATATCAAGTATTATAGGAAGCTGCTATGAACAATTAGAGGCCAACAAATTAGAAACCTAGAACAAAAGGATAAAATCCTAGAAACTGCAACCTACCAAGACTGAATCATGAAGAAATAGAAAATATGAACAGAACAATAATGACTAAGGAGCTAGAACCAGTAATCAAAAATCTCCCAATAGAGAAAAGTTCAGGACTAGAAGGCTTCATCAGTGAATTCTACCAAACATTTAAAAATTAATACCAATGCTTCTCAATCTCTTCCAAAAAATAGAAGAGGAAAAAATATTTCCAAACTCGTTTTATGAGGACATTGCCCTGATACCAAAGCCAGACAGGAAGACTACAAGAAAAGAAAATTACAGACCAATATTTCTGATGAACAGAGAAGCAAAAATCCTCAAAAAAAAATTAGGAAAATGAACTCAACAATACCATACAAGGATCATACGCCATGACCAAGTGGGATTTAACTGTGGGGTGCAAGGATGGTTCAACATACACAAATCAATAAATGTGATAAACCACATTAACAAAATGTAGGATAAAAATTATGTCATCATCTCAATAGATGCAGAAAAGGCATTGGACAAAATTTATCATCATTTCATGATAAAAACTCTCAAAAATCTAGGTTTAGTTAAAATGTAGCTCAACATGATGAACGCCATATATGACAAGCCACAGCTAACATCATACACAACGGTGAAAAGCTGAAAGTTTTCTCTTTAAGATCAGGAACAATATAAGGATGCCCACTCTTGCTACTTCTAGTTAAGATATTAATGAAAGTCCTAACCATAACAATTTGTCAGAAAAAGAAATAAGAGCCATCCAAATTGGAAAAGAAGTAGTAAAATGTGTGTTTATAGATGACGATAATTATTTATAGAAAACTCTAAAGAATCTACTGAAATCTGTTAGAACTAAGTTCAGTAACATTGAGGATATAAAATCAATACACATAATTCAGCTGCATTTCTATATACTAATAATGAACTATTGGAAAGAGAAATTAAGAAAATTTCACTTACAATAACATCAAAAAGGATAAGGTACTTAGGAATAAATTTAAACAAGGAGGTGAAAGATTTGAACACTGAAAACTATAAAACATTGATGAAAAACTGAAGAAGACACAAATAAAATGGACAGATATTCAGTGCACTTGGATTGGAAAAATTAATACTGTTAAAATGTCCCTACTACCCAAAGTCATCTACAGATTCAACGCAATCTCTATCAAAATCCTAATGGCATTTTTCACAGATGAAAGACAAACAATCCTAAAATTCACATGTAACCACAAAAGACTCCAAATAGCCAAAGAAATCTTGAGAAAAAAGGACAAAGCTGCAGGTATCATGCTTCCGAATGACTTCAAACTATAGTACAAAGTGATAATGATCAAAACAATATTGTATTGACATAAAAAAAGAAATATATCAATGTAACAGAATAGGCAGCCCAGAAATAAACCCATGCATTTTTGGTCAATTAATTTCTGACAAGGCACCATGAATACAGAATAGGGAAAGGACAGTCTAATCAATAAATGGTGCCGGTAAAATTGGATGTCCACAGCAAAGGAATAAACCTGGATCCCCATCCTAGACCATAAACACAAATCAACTCAAAATGGATTAAAATCTTAAATATAAGACCTGAAACCATAACAATCCTAGAATAGAACATAGGGGAAAACCTTCACGTTGGTCTTGGCAACAAATTTTTGTATACAAAACAAAAAGCACAGCAACAAAAGAAAAACTAAGCAAGTGGGACTACATCAAACTAAAAATCTTCTGTATAGCAATGGAACCATCAGCAGAATGAATAGGAAACCTATGCAATGGAAGAAAATATTTTCTAACCATATATCTGATAAGGAGTTAATATCCAAAATGCAAAGGACTCAGACAAGTTTAACAAAAGCCACAAATATTCCAATTTAAAAAATGAGCAGATGAACTGAATAGACATTTTTCTTTTTTTTTTTTTTTTTTTTTAGGAAGATTAGCCCTGAGCTAACTACTGCCAGTCCTCCTCTTTTTGCTGAGGAAGACTGGCCCTGAGCTAACACCGTGCCCATCTTCCTCTACTTTATATGTGGGACACCTACCACAGCATGGCATGCCAAGTGGTGCCACGTCTGCACCTGGGATCCAAACCAGCGTACCCTGGTCTGCCAAGAAGCGGGACGTGCAAACTTAACCGCTGCGCCACCTGGCCAGCCCCAACATTTTTTTTTTCTAAAGAAGACATACAAATGGCTAACAAGAACATGAAAAAAATGCTCAGCATCACTAATCATCAGGGAAATACAAATCATTTCCACAGTAAGATCTTACCTCACAACTTTAAGAATGGTTATCATAAAGGAAACAAGTGATAACAAGCTATGCCAAGGATGTGGATAAAAGGGAACCCTTGTTCACAGTGGGAATGTAAATTGGTATAACCACTATGGAAAGCAGTATGGTAGTTCCTTAAGAAATTGAAAATAGAACTACCATATGATCCAGCAATCCTACTTCTAGGTATACATCCAAAGGAAATGAAAACAGGATCTTGAAGAGACATCTGAACTCCCATGTTTATTGCAGCATTATTCACAATAGCCAAGATATGGAAACAACCTAAGTGTTCATCAACAGACGAATGGATAAAGAAGATGTGGTGTATACATATATGATGGAATATTACTCAGCCACAAAAAAGAAGAAATGCTGCCATTTGAGACAACATGGATGAAGTTGGAGGGCATTATGCTAAGTGAAATAAGTAAGACAAAGAAAGACAAATACTGCATAGTATCACCTACAAATGGAATAAATGTAATGCACTCGAAGAAACAGAGTAGGATGGTGGTTTCCAGGGGATGGGGCGGGGTGGGGAAATGCGGAGAGGTTGATGAAAGAGTATGAACTCTCAGTTATAAAATGAATATGTTCTGAAGATCTAATGAATAGTATTGTGACTTTAATTGATAATACTTATTTTATAATTGAAATTTGCTAAGTAGATCTTTAATGTTCTTAACAAAAAAAGTACGTGTGTGTTGGAGCTGTTAATTAACTTGATTGTGGGAATCCTTTCACAATGTATATATACATATATATATATATCTCAACATCACGTTGTACACTTTAAATATATTACAAGGATTTTTTGTCAATTATATGCTAATGAAGCTGCACAAAATAAAAATGAAAGGGTATTATCACCAGGGAAACCTAGGTGAAACAGAAGAGAACTCTGTAAAATTTTTCAAATTTTTGTGAGTCAAACTATTTCAATATAAAATTATGTTTTATGTGATAGATTTATAGCTACTTAACTTGGTGGGGAGTGACAAAGATAATGTATTCCTGAGTAAGTAAATTTCATAATAATAGATATAATATGAAAGCAGCCCTATTGCATATGTGTTTATCTGAACAGGGGAAAGATGTGGAAGTATACAAATCAGACCGTGTTGAATATAATTTAGGTTTTTAATATTTTGAAGAGAAATTTAATGAAAATCCAATCTTATCTTGGAATATGTATTCCTTTTTTCCCTTCTCTCTCTCTCTCTCTAGTATCAAGATTATCTTCTGTCTTCAGAAATATATTTCTGAGGTAAATTGAGATGGCTATTCAAGGAGAGACACAAAAGATAGTGAAATCAGTTTCTTCCTGGGAAGGAACAGGAGATAGATGTAGATTCAGTGATATGATGAATATCATTCCTTTAAGGAGGCATTTTTTCCTATCTCTGTAGTTTTCCTCTTGATTGATACGTTGTCTTTTACCACTCACCTGTTCTTCAGATATCTTCTTGGTGTTTGTCATCAATTGGACCCCTAGTTTTCTGAGCTTAGGAGACAATGTTCTATTTTTGATTGTTGAAACAGAAGTGTGAAGCTTTTAGACATGTAAAAATATCATCCATGGAAGCCCATTGCTATTTTATCCATTGAAAGGAGGAAGTAGTTTGCATGCAGATTGAGGAGAATTTGCTCTGGTGCAGGTAGATCAGAAGTCCTGGGAGTCATCTGACTCAAGACAGTATTCCTTAGAGACCTAGGCCTCACTTCCCTCAGAAGGGTTCTCCTGTTTTCTGTGGAGTCCCTCTCTGCCCTCCCTTTGCATTTCATAAGGAAGACCTTAACATGATTAAATCATACATTTTTAAGTGTCTTCCATTATCCTAGCTCACCCTCTGCTGTGTGTGCCTGTGCACATATTTGCCAGGTATTGATAAGACAATAATGTCTCCAGCTCTGTGCCAGGTATTGAGGAGGCACAGGTTAGTAAGAAGTGGTCTTTGCCTTGTAAGAGCTCATAATTTTTGTGGATAAGGGCCACCTATACAATCCAATATACTACAGTGACAACTGCCATTAAGCTGGGTCAGAATATCACACACCAGGAGTTAGTGTCACGATGGTGGCATAGGGAGACTCTGAGCTCACCTTCTCCCACAAACACAACGAAGTTGAAACTATTCTTGCAAACATTACCCCTGAGAGAGAATTGAACAGTGGATAAAAATAACCTGCAACAGGGACAGTCCTGACTGAGGTGGAAGAGGCAGAAATCCCTTTCTGGAGAGAAAAAAGCAACCTTCATAAGCCATGGCACTTCACAGCCATCCAGGAGCAATCCTAAGGTACACAGCCTTCCCGTGAGCAGTGCGGAACCTGAGTGGTGGAAAATTATCACTATAAGCATCCTTCAGACTCAGCACAACTGAGATGAGTATCATAATATTTGGCTTTGCTCATTATTAACTGCAACAGGGAATACCCCTAGAAAACCTGTTCCACATAAGCAGAAAAGAAACAGCTCTTAAAGGGCCAATGCATAAATTCACCTGTTTCAGAAAGCAATCTAAAATCACCAGAAAGAAAAGTGTCCTTTGGTGAAAAGACACTAATTTGATAGGCTATGGGTGCATCTTGGTGAGATGTGAGACCTCTCCAGGGACTGAGAAATTGGCAGCAGCCATTACTGTGACCTAGTACAGGTGTACTGACACAGACACTGGCAGATGTCGTTGGAGTTCTTCCTCAGGCCTGTTAGCCAAGGATCTTCCCTGCCCACTAGACTGCTGATTCAATCCAGCTCTTCTAGGGCAGGCAGCCTTCCCTAGAGGCTAGCCCCACCCAACAACAATCCCTTGGCAACTTTTCAACCTGCATAGACTAGGTGAATGATCCTCTGCAGACAGGTGAAGGGGTCTGCCTCTGTGGGGCAGGGCATGTGAGAGGAGCAAGTGGAGTGGGTGGGGCATTGTTGGAGTGCGTGGGTGCATCTGCAGTGGGGCAACTGTGTACACACCAGGGGGTCGAGACATGTGCATGGGCAAGGACAGTATTGATGGTGTGTGTGGACCTGTGGGCCAAGCAGCTTATCAGGGGCAGACCTGTGCTTCTCCAACAACCACATAGAGGATGAACCCTGCCTTCAAAAGCCTGAAACAATAGGGTGCTCTCATGCCTGCAGCCAGTCCCACTCAGCTGCAGTCCTGAGAGAGCTGACAAAAGCATTGCAAGTCAGAGGCCTAGAGAAATTGTATGCCCCTGAACCTCACAACCAGCCATGCTGGGAGCCTATTCACTTAAGAGCAAAACTGTAACAGCAGTGTGCTATTAGACCTTGCAGCCAACTGTGCTGGGGCTCCCCAAACCTGATAAAGTGAATGAAGGGTCCATAGCAGCTATACACAACTTAGCTTTACAACCAGCCAGCCAGGGGGACAGCATAGACTCCCGAGGCACCTGCATCAAAAGCAACCCTATCATAACAAAATGACAAACACAGCCCAAATAGGGGGCACTCCTGGAATATTTGGAAGTGGTGGGAAGAGGGAAGTACACTGCTGGGCCTCAAAAAGTGTCTCTTACATAAGGCCACTTCTCCAAGATAAGGAGTCATAGTTGACCCACTTAATAAACAGACAAAAGCAAAGAGAAAGAGGCAACATGAGGAGGCAAAGGGATATGTTCCAAGCAAGGGAGCAGGACAAAACCCCAGAAAAAATCTAAATGGAACAGAAATAAACAATCTACCTGACAAAGAGTTCAAGCAAAATGTCATAAGGATGCTTACTGATCTCGGAAGAAGACTAGATGAACATGGTGAGAACATCAACAAAGAATTGGAAAATATAAAAATGAACAAATAGAAATGAAGAATACAATAATGGAAATGAAAAATCCACTAGAGGGACTCAATACCAGAGTAGATGATACAGAGAATGAATCAGTGCGGTAGATAAAAGACTAGAGGAAATCACCCAAGCTGAACAGATAAAAGAAAAAAGAATTAAAAAGAATGAAAACAGTATAAGGAACAATGGGACAACATCAAGTGCACTAACATTTGTGTTATAGATGTCCCAGAAGGAGAAGAGAAAGACACAGAGATAGAGAATTTATTTTAAGAAATAATAGCTTAAAACTTTCCTAGCCTAAGGAAGGAAACAGACATCCAGGTATAGGAAGAACAGAGAGCACCAAACAAGATAAACCCAAAGGGGCCCACAAGGACAAAATTAGAATTAAAATGTCCAAAATTAAAGATGAAGAGAGAATCCTAAAAGCTGCAAAAGAAAGGCAACAAATGATGTACAAAGGAAATGCCATAAGACTATCACCTGACTTCTCAGCTGAAACCTTACAGGCTAGAAGGAAGTGGCATGATAGATTTAAAGTGCTGACAGGAAAAAAACCTGCAGCTAAGAATACTCTACTCAGCAAGGTTATCACTCAGAATGGGAAGAGAGATACAGAATTTCCCAGACAAGCTAAAATTAAAGGAGTTTATCACCAAGAGACTCGTATTACAAGAAATGCTAAAGGGACTTATTTAAGTAGGAAATAGAAGAGCACAAATATGAATAAGAAATTATTTTCAAAAGGCAATAAAATCACTGAAAAGGCAAAAAATACAGTAAAGGTAGTAGGTCAACTGCCTATGAAGATAATATGGAGGTCAAAGGAAAAAAGTATTAAAATTTTCTATTTCAATGATAAGAGGCATTGACATAAAATAAGATGTTAGATATGATACCAAATACAGAAAATGTTGGAGGAGGTGAGCAAAAGATAAGAGTTTTTAGAACGACGTCAAGCTAAAGAGACAATCAAATGAACAAAGATTGCTAAATACGTAGATTGTTATATATGAACGTCATGAAAATCACAAACTGGAAACCAATAATAAACACACAAAAATTAAAAGAAATGAATTCAAATGTAACACTAAAGCCACCAAACCACGAGGGAAGACAGCAACAGAGGAAGAAAGGAAAATAGAAGACCTACTAAAACACCCAAAGAAAGAGTAACAAAGTATCAATAAGTACATTTTTGTCAATAACTACTTTAAATTTCAATGGACTAAATGCTCCAATAAAAAGGCATATAGGGTGGCCAACGGGATAAAAAAAAACAGGACCCATATATATACGGCATACAAGAGAGTCACTTAAGACCTAAAGACACTCAAAAACTTAAAGTGAAGGGATGGAAAAAGATACTATACGCAAATGGCAAAGAAAAGAAAGCTGGGGTAGCAATACTTATATCAAAAACAAAAGAATTGAAAACAAACACTGTAACAAGAGACAAAGAAGGGCACTACATAGTGATAAAGGGAACAACCCAACGAGAGGCCATAACACTTATAAATATCTATGCAGCCAACATAGGAGCACCTAAATATATAAAGCAATTATTAAAAAACAAAAATGGAGAAACAGACACTAACACAATAATAGTACAGGACTTTACCACTCCACTTACACCATTGAATAGATTATCTGAACAGAAGATCAATGAGGAAACATTGACCATAAATGACATTTGACCACATGGACTTAGTAGATACATATAGAACATTCCACCCAAAAATCACAGAATACACATTCTTTTCAAATGTACATGGAACATTCTCCAGGATTGATCACTTAGGCCACAAAACAAGTCTCAATAAATTTAAGAAGATTGAAATAATACCAAGCATCTTTTCTGACCACTAAGGTATGAAAATAGAAATCAACTACAGGAAGAAAATCAGAAAAGCCACAAATATGGGGATATTAAACAAAATGCTACTGAACAACGATTGAGTCAATGAAAAAATCAAAGGAGAAATCAAAAAGTACCTGGAGACAAATGAAAATGAAAATACCACATGCCAAAATCTACGGGATACAGCAAAAGCAGTTCTAAGAGGGAAGTTTATAGAAATTCAGGCCAAGCTTAACAAAAGAGAAAAATCCCAAATAAAAAATCTAACAGTGTACCTAAAGGAATTGGAAAAAGAAGAACAAACAAAGCCTCAAATTAGTATAAGGAAGGAAATAACAAAAATAAAAGAAGAAATAAATGATACAAAGACCAAAAAAACAACAGAAAAATATCAACGAAATCAAGAACTACCTCTTTGAAATGATAAACAAAGTTTACAAACATTTAGGTAGGTTCACCAAGAAGAAAAGAGAGAAGGTGCAAATAAAATCAGAAATGAAAGAAGAGAAATTACAGCAGACACCTCAGACATACAAAAGATTATAAGAGAATACTATGAAAACTTACACGCCAACAAATTGGATAATCTAGAAGTAATGGATAAATTCTTAGAATCATACAACCTTCCAAAACTGAATCAAGACGAAATAGAGAATTTGAATACACCAATGGCCAGTAAGGAGATCAAAACAGTAATCAAAAATGTCCCCCAAATAAAAGTCCAGGACCAGACAGCTACCTTGGTGAATTCTACCAAACATTCAAAGAAGACTTTGATACCTATCCTTCTCAAAGTCTTCCAAAAAATTGAAGAGGAGGGGAAGCTCCCTAATTCATTCTATGAAACCAACATTATCCTGAACCAAAACCAGACAAGGTCATGACACAAAAATAAACTTACAGGCAAATATCACTGATGAACATCAATGCAAAAGTCCTCAACGAAACACTAGCAAATAGAATACAACAATACATTAAAAAGATCATACACCAGGATCAAGTGCAATTTATTCCAGGGATGCAGGGATGGTTCAACACCCACAAGTCAATCAACGTGATACACCACATTAACAAAATGAAGAATAAATATCACATGATCATCTCAATAGGTTCAGAGAAAGTGTTTGACATGATACAGCATCCACTTATGATAAAAACTCTGAATAAAATGTGTATAGAAGGAAAGTACCTCGACACAGTAAATGCTGTGTATGACAAACCCACAGCTAATATCATTCTCAATGAAGAAAAACTAAATGCTATCCCTCTAAGAACAGGAATCAGACAAGAATGCCCATGTTCACTACTCTTATTTAACATAGTATTGGAAGTCCTACCCAGAGTAATCAGGCAAGAAAAATAAGTGAAAGGGATCCAAATTGGAAAGAAAGGAGTGAATCTGTCACTATTTGCAGATTACATGATTTTATATAGAGAAAACCCCAAAGAACCCACCAAAAAATGTCTAGAAATAATAAATGAATACAGTAAAGTTGCAGGATACAAAATCAACATACAAAACTCGGTTGCATTTCTATACACTAACAACAAAGTAGCAGAAAGAGAAATTAAGAATACAATCCCATTTGCAATTGCAACGGAAAGAATAAAATATCCAGGAAAAAATTTAACCAAAAAGTTGAAAGATCTGTACACTGAAAACTAAAGAACATTGTTGATAGAAATTGAAGACACAAAGAAATGGAAAGATATTCCATGCTCTTCTATTGGAAGAATTAGCATAGTTAAAATGTCCATACTTCCTAAAGCAATATACTGATTCACTTTTGAAGTAAAATAGCCTTCAATTTGTGCTTTCTGATGTTTTCTGTCAAGCAGGTGGAGGTCATGCATTTTTGGCAAGAATATCATAGAAGAAATGTTTTATCCTCTTCAGTGCATTATGTTAGGGAGTACGTGATACTGCTATGACTTGTTATTGATTATAAACTTGATTACTTGGTTAAGGTTTTCTCCACTGTAAATTTACCCTTTTTCTCATTATAATTAATAAATATCTTGGAGGAAATACTTTAAATCTTTGCAAATATCCTGTTTCTCTTACAACTTTTGCCCACCAATTATAGCATTTACTGGTAAATCTTGCCGGTAAAAATTATTATTGTGGTGTCTGTCTGATAGTGATCTTATATTTCCCTCAATCCTTCTACATTTATTAACTGGAATTTTTCCATAAGTCATAGCTGTCTCTTCTCCTTTATTAATTAAATTATTTATTTTTTAGCAGTATGAACTAAAAATACTTAGTTTATACCATCAGTTATAATACAATGCCATCATTATGTATTTTGAGAGTGTAATGGATAGGATTGTGTTCCCTCAAAAGGTATATTTAAGTCCTGTCTCTCAGCACCTGTAAACATGAGCTTATTTGTAAATAAAGTCTTTGCAGATATAATCAAATTAAGATGAAGTCATACTGGATTATGGTGGGCCTTAATTCAATGACTGGTATGCTTACAAGAGAGAAATTTGGACAAAAGACACAGGGAAGAATACCATGTGAAAATGGAGGCAGAGATTGGAGTGATGTGTCTACAAACCAGGGAACTCCAAAGATTGCTGGTAACCACCAGAAGCTAGGCTAGAGGCATAGAACAGATTCACCCTCAGAGCTTCCAGAAGGAACTAACCCTGCTGAAACCTTGGACTTCTGGCCTCTAGAACTGTGAGAGAATAAATTACTGTTGTTTTAGCTGCCTCAGTTGTGGTAATTTATTATGGCAGGCCCAGTAAGCTAACATAATTACTAATTTTTTTCCAACCTGTTAATATTCATAGCTTTACCAATGTATTCTGTTCTCTGTTAATAGAACTCTGTCGTTAGAAGTATAATTTGAATAAAAGATTGTTTAAGAACGCCTAAGTTTAAGAAATTGTTGCCATGTCCAGTAAGTGTATTCTTCATGAATCATTCTGTAATTCTGATTTATTGTCATATTTGATAATTTTTCCTTGGTAATAATGTTTTAATTTATATCTCTGTGATCTTAAAGTAAATATTTCTAAAATTGCTCTATCAAATCATAAAATGGCCATTGATATATTCCTCTTCTCCTACATGCATGATGGGGGGAAAGTTGATTAATCTGCTAGATTTCTGATTTTAAAAAAGATATAGTATTATTTTATTTAAATATTGAGTCCAGGAAAGCTTTTTTCCAAGTAATTTTATTGAGAGCATAATGGTTTATAATATTGTGTAATTTCAGGTGTACATTATTATTTATCAGTTTCTGAATAGACTTCATTGTGCTCATCCCTGGTAGTCTAATTTTTATCCATCACCATACATATGTACCCCGTTATTATCCATTTTGCCCACCCCCAAACCCCTTCCCCTCTGGTGACCACTAAACTGTTCTCTTTATCCAAGTATTTATCTTCCACATATGAGCAAAATCATGCAGTATTTATCTTTCTCTGTTTGGCTTATTTCACTTAACATCACACCCTCAAGGTCCATCCATGTTGCTGCAAATGGGACGGTTCTGTCTTGTTTTATAGCTGAGTAGTATTCCATTGTATACATATACCACATCTTCTTTATGCATTCATGTGTAGAAGGGCACTTGGGTTGCCTCCACATTTTGGCTATTGTGAATAAGTCTGCAATAAACATATGGGTGAATAAGTCTCCTTTTATCATTGATTTCAAGTTCTTTGGATAAATATACAGTAGTGTGATAGCTGGATCGTATGGTATTTCTAATGTTTTGAGAAATCTCAACATTGTCTTCCATAGTAGCTGCATGAGTTTGCATTCCCACCAGCAGCGTATGAGGATTCCCTTTTCTCCACATCCTCTCCAACATTTGTTTTTTGTCTTGGTAATTATAGCCATTCTGAGTGGGGTAAGGTGATATCTCATTGTAGTTTTGACTTGCATTTCCCTAATAATTCGTGATGTTGAACATCATTTCATGTGTCTATTGGCCATCTGAATATCTTCTTTGGAAAACTATCTATTCATATCCTCTGCCCATTTTTCGGTTGGGCTATTTGTTTTGTTTTGGTTTGGGTTTTTTGCTCAGTTGTATGAGTTCTTTATATATTTTGGAGATCAACCTCTTGTTGGAAAATGATTTGCAAATATTTTCTTCCACTTGGTCTGTTGGCTTTTCATTTTGTTCATGGTTTCCTTTGCTTTGCAGAAACCTTTGTCTGATGTAATCCCATTTGTTTATTTTTTCTTCTGTTTCCCTTGCCTGAATAGAAAGATACTCAAAAAGATACTGCTAAGACAGATGTCAAAGACTGTACTGCCTATATTTTCTTCTAGGAGTTTTATGATTTCAGGAGTTACATTCAAGTCTTTAATCAATTTTGAGTTAATTTTTGTGTATGACAAAAGATAATGGTCTACTTTCATTCTTTTGCATGTGGCTGTCTAATTTTCCCAACACCATTTATTGAAGAGACTTTCCTTTCTCCATTGTATGTTCTTGGCTCCTTTATAAAAAATTAACTTTCCATAGATGTGTGGTTTTATTTCTGGGCTTTCAATTATGTTCCATTGATCTACTTGTCTATTTTTGTGCCAGTACCATGTTTTTTTATTACTATAGCATTGTAATATGTTTTGAAGTCAGGAATTGTGATGCCTCCAGGTTTTTTCTTTTTTCTCGGGATTGCTTTGGCTATTCGGGATCTTTTGTTGTTCCATACAAATTTTTGGATTCTTTGTTCTATTTCTGTGAAGAATGTCATTGAGATGCTGATTGGTATTGCACTGAATCTGTAGATTGCTTTAGGTAATATGGACATCTCAACTATATTTATTCTTATGATGCATAAACATGGAATATCTTTCCATTTCTTTATGTCTTCTTCAGTTTCTTTCAATAATGTTTGATAGCTTTCAGTGTACAGATTTTCACCAGGAAAGTTTTTTATGCTTAAAATTACATGCCCTGTTTTGAGTATGGTGGCTAGTACAATATGGCTAAAGAATATGATTGATTGAAATAAGTCACAGGACATGAAATTGGAAAAGTAGGCTGATGCTTAATTGTGAAAGGCTTTGAATGCTGGAGTTTGAAAATAACTTTGTATATGTATCTTATGTTGAGTTTACTCTCTTTGGATAGAATACTAGAAAATTTTCCCATTTCCAGTGTTTTTTCCTTTACTAGGAACAACGGACAACTGACAGCTCCTAAGAAATTCTGTTCTAGTAGTTCTTAAATGACATAATAACAAGGTCATTTATATCTCCAGACTCTCTGTCCTGGTTTCATATGCTCCCAAAGGAATCTCATCTCTTTCCCCTAGTAAAAGGAATCCTACTAAACCAATCAATGAAATGTGAAGGCAAAGAATAATAGACTCCATAACCCTGGAGTGGGTAATGTGGTATTGTCTGAAATATCTATTCTCCTATTTCCCCTTGTGGAACAGCGACATACCACACTCTTTGGGTGGGTTCTGACTAATATAAGCTTCTTATGTTAATGTAATTCTCTTTATCAATGTAAATTATTAAAGTAACCCAGGTCTAATTTCAAAGATACATCTAGAATCACCAAATAAAAATACCGTAGTTCAGAGTTTGTGGAATAAATTCTATTTCTTTCTATGATAAGAGAGCATGTAACTTGGTTTGTCACTGCTATAAGAGAAATCAGACTGAGGATCAAGGCAGTATATAGAGGAAGGAAGAGTTAAGAGAATACTAGAGAAAAGGCATGAGTGTCTTAACAAAACAGTCTCCTGACCAAATTTGAGAATTGTATTACATGAGAAAATAAATTAACCATGCATTCTATTTTGAGTTCAGTTTCTATGGTTTGCCTCCAAAACCATTTTAACTAATACAGTCACTTTGCAGCATTGTATGGAAACTTTGTTGAAACTTAAGATCAGGCAGAGTCAATAAATACCTCTCTTCACTTCTCACATTTTTTACCACGACTATTGACTATTTTTACATTAAAAAGTGATAAATCCTGTACTAAACATATATACACAAATATACTAAACACACACACACATAAAGACATTCAATATTTCTACTACATTGGGGTTATATGCAAATATGTGTTATGTGCTACTGCTTCTATGTTCTGTTACACATTCTATGTGATACTGTTTAGCATAGTATATTTTAAGCATTTCAAGTCATTCAATAATCTTTGAAATTTTATGTACATAGTGGAAATACTAATACATGGATGTGCCATCATGTAACCATTAGCATATCACTGGGGATTTATATTATTTCCAATTAATTATATACCTCTCTTTTAAAAATGAATGCCCTCTAAATTGAATCACTTACTGTACCTCTGTTTGTTTGTTCATGATAGATCTTAATGGTAGAACTATTTGCTCAGGTAATGGTCATTTTTATAGCTTATAAATAATGAAAACTGCTCTCTGGAGACGTTTACGAATTTTACCAAAGCCATATATTTCTCCCAAGCCATATATTTCTGTCTTTTATCTCATGCTTGTGAGCACAGATAAAATTATTATGTCTTAAAATTACATCAGTGAATGGGGCTGGCCCCGTGGCTGAGTGGTTAAGTTTGCGTGCTCCGCTGCAGGCGGCCCAGTGTTTTGTTGGTTCAAATCCTGGGTGCGGACATGGCACTGCTAATCAAACCACGCTGAGGCAGCGTCCCATATGCCACAACTAGAAGGACCCACAATGAAGAATATACAACTATGTACTGGGGGGCTTTGGGGAGAAAAAGGAAAAAATAAAATCTTTAAAAAAAAATTACATTAGTGGAATCCGCTATTCTTGGATCTTCTTAGCCTGAGGACTGACCAGGCTTCATCCTGATAGCTTAAGTGAGTGTGTTTCTGGTCCAGAGGAACTTTCAGTTCTGGCCAAGATGGAGTAGCCTCACTCCTCCCAGGTCCTCCTCCTTACAAGTAAAAATCCCTGGACATAAGACTACAAATATAGGAAATCTCTGACAAGTGGAAAAAAGTAGGTGAACTATCTAGGGAACTTCAGTCCTGAGAAATGACTTGACAGTGCATTCTCTCTGTTAATTTAATGGCCTCCCATATATCCCAGACAAAGCATTGCAGAGGCCTCAAAACCAGTACTGCCAACAAGCACAGACGAAAATGGCTCCAAGAAAAGCCTGTTCACTCTATCCAGAAAACTGAGAAAAGTGTGGCCTAATAGAATAGAAAAACATTTTGGCAATACTTACCCTATCTTAGCCAAGTACAAAGAGAAAAACACCTCCATCATCAATTTCAGTGGGACAGAGTGGAGTGCTGATCTTTTACCCAGCTCCTGTCTCTTGGAAGTAGGCAGCAGAGCTCCAATTACTCCACCATGGTAGTATTGGTAAAGATAAATGGTGAGATGATTTATCCCCCATTCCGCAGAAGTGGGAGATTATCCAATTACTTACCAGAGTCATGTTGGCATGGTTGAACAGGCAGTTGAACATCCCACCTCCACCCAGTGGAAATAGGTGATGCTGCAACTCCCCTCCTAGGGTAGTGCCAGTGGAACTGAGCAGAAAGGTTATTTTCGATCCCATGTCTGGAAAAAGAAGCCAGCACTCCAATTCTTAGCCAGAGCAGTAGCAAGAAGAGGCAGCAGGGAAGCTGAGCCTCCACTTTCACTTGGCATCAGTGAGGCAGAATAAAGCAATGAGAGGTTGATCTAGACAGCACTCCTCACTCATCCCAGTGTCAGCAAGGCCCAGTGGGGAGCTGAGTTTCCACCCAAATAATATAGTAAAATTCAACCCTTCACTTTCCACTTCTTTGGTGACAGTAGGGCCTAGTAGAAATCTGAACATCCTCCAGCACCAGGAATGGCAGGCAACACCTAAACAGGGTGACTATCTGCAAAAAAGGAAGATTAATTAGGATTCCAATTCTAACAATATAGTACACAAAATGCCCAGGATACATCAGAAAATTACTCATTATACTAAGAAACAAGAAAATCACAACTTGAACAAGAAAAGATAATCAACAGACATCAACATTGACAGGACTCAGATGTTAGAAGTAACTGCCAAGCACTATAAGCAAAGTCATAAAATCCTTCAGTGAGCAATTACTAACACTCTCAAAACAAATGAAAGTGTAGAAAATAATAGCTCAGATATAGAAAATAAGAAAAAGGGTTAAAGGGAACTTTTTTGCTGAGGAAGATTCACCCTGAGCTAACATAGATGCCAATCTTCCTCTATTGTTTTTTAGTATGTAGGCCACCAGCACAGCACAGCTGCTAACAGAGTGGTGTAAGTCTGTGCCTGGGAACCAAATCTGGGCTGCCAAAGTGGAGCATCCTGAACTTAACCACTAGGCCACTGGGGCTGGAACAAAGGGAACTTTTATAACTGAAAAATAGAATAACAGAAATAAAAATTTTACTGGATGAGTACAATAATGGATTCAAAATTAAAATGAACCCAAAAGAAGACCAAAAGAAATTATCTAATCTGAGCAACAGAGAGAAAATAGACTAAAATGAGGCAGGGGTACAAAGTCTCTGGACTTGTGGAACAATGACAAAAGATCCAACTTTTGCATCATCAGAGTCCCACAAGAAGAAGAGAAAAAGTGTGGGTCTGAAAAAAATATTTGAAGAAAGACTGACTGAAAACTTCCCACTTGTGGTGAAAGGCGTAAACTTACAGATTCAAGAAGGTAGTGAACATCAAACAATGTAAACCAAATGAATTGCACAGCAAATCACATCATAATCAAACTTCTGAAACCTAGAGAAAATGAAAAAATTATGAGAGAGGCTAGACAGAGATGGCATATTGCCTAATAAGATAACATCAATATGAATAACAGCAGAATCCTCATCTAAAACCATGGACTTCCAAAGGAAAAGGTATACTATTTTGCAAGCGCTAAAAGAAAATAACTATCAATCAAGAATTTTATATCTGGTAAAAATATGCTTCAGAATAAAGGTGACACAAACATTATTAGAAAAGGAAACTTAGGAGAATTTGTTGCTCCCATATCACCCTTAAAGAATGGCTAAAATAAGTCCTTCAAACAGAAAAGACATGATAATAGAAGAAGTCTTGGAACCTCAGGAAGAAAAGAATTTTGAAATGGGTAAAACTATGGGTAAAGATAAAAGATTAAAATTCTCCTCAAGAGTTGTTTAATTCATATTTGATGATTTAAGCACAAATTATAACAGTTGAAGTGGTGCTCAATGCATGCAGATAGAATATTTAAGATGGTTATATTGAAAAAGTGGGGAGGAAAAAGGAATTTAAATGGAAGTAAGGTTTGTACACTTCAATCAAAATAGTAAAAAGCCAAAACCAGTAGAATGTGATAAGATATACATCTATAATGTAATAATAAGAACAACTACTAAGAAAATTACACAAAGTGGTGTACTCAAAAACACTATAAAAATCAAAAAGGAATTTTTAAAAAATGTTCAAGTAACTCACAGAAATGAAAAAAAGGAGAAATATAGGAAGAAGAAACAGATGAAGTGAACATAAAAGAATAAAAAATGGCAAACTGAAGCCCTAACGTAGCAATAATTACTTTAAATGTAAATAATCAAAATACATCAATTACAAGATAAATTTGCTAAGTGGATAAAAAACATGACCAATAAGGAGGCTAAAAGTAAATGAATGGAAAAACATATGTATCATGCAAACTTTCATTAAAATAAAGCATGCATGGTCACAACAACAGCAGGAAAAAATAAATAACACAGCAAAGAACAATACAAGGAGAAAAGAGGAATAATGATAATGACAAAAGGATCAATCACAAAGAAAGCACACTGATCCTAAATGGGTATGCATCAAACTACAGAGCTTCAAATTACATGAATCCAAAAGTGACCCAGCTGAAGGAGATACAAATTCACCATTATAGCTGAGGACTTCAACATCCCACAATTAACAACTGATAGAATGACAAGACAAGAAATTTTTAAAAGATATAGAAGAATGGAACACCACCATTAACCAAGAGAATCTCATCGACATATATAGAACAATCCCCTCAACAAGAACATAATACACTTGTTTCCAGTAACCATGAAGCATTTTCCAAGAAAGACCATATCCTGGACCACAAAACAAACCTCAACATTCAAAAGAATTGAAATCATATGAAGTATGATCTCCGACCACAAGGGAATCAATCTAGAGGTCAATAACAAAAAGACAAAAGGAAAATCTCTAAATACTTGGAAATCGAACAACATACTTTTAAATACTCCATGATGGAAAAGGAAGTATCAAGAGAAATTTTTAAATACATAGGAATTCTGGTTCAAGATGGTGATGTAGGAGGATCTTACCTCCTCCCACAGGCACACCAAATCTACAGCTACATACAGATGATAAATAAGTGAAAAGTAATTGGATATATTGGAATATATGAGGGAGCTATTTGGCTTAAAACTAATTTGGTCTGACCTTGTTTTTCCAGAACAGCCTGATGTTCCTGTTGAGCATGCATTGTACACCTGCTTTAAACATTTACTATGTCCCAAAGCCAAGAATGATGCCCTTAAAGATAGGGATGTTGCCTCCCCCTTATCAGTATGTATTTAAGGATAAACATTTCTTACCAGAAACTAAGGATTTATTACTGACCTGCTTTAACTCATCTTGTGACCATTGATATGCTGACTGCTGACTTGCTGTGTTCTTATAACTACTGACCTGCTGTGCTAGCTAAGTATCTCACGACAGGAGTAAAAGAGATATTCCAGTCATATGTAACGCATGTTCCTTGTTCCAAGATGGTATATAACCACTCTGTACATCCCACTTCTTTAGAGAGCTTCCCTCCAGGGTGGAAAAGATTTCATGAGCTATAGTCCTCAAATGGGCTCATAATAACCTCACTTCAATTTTTATTTATAAATTGATAATGGATTAGTTGCTTCAACACAAGCCAATTTCCTTTCAAAGAAACCCAAAAACTAGCTGAGCGACTCCTACACATCAGGCAAATGAGAAAAATCCCACACCAAAGCAGGTGGGAAAGGCTCAGACAACCTCATCATAAACTCCACCCCTGGTGCAGCAACCCACAATCAGGAGGGAATGAAAAACTTTACGTTTCTCCCTGAGGAGTGGAAGGTTTGAACTCCACATCTGAAACCCAACTTTTAAAAACTACTCCTGGGAGATGAGCCCCCAAAACATCTACCTTTGAAAGCCAATGGGGCTTGCATCCATGAGGCACACAGGCTATAGCAAACTGATAAACAATTCTTAAAGGGCATGTGAGCTTGGACTCACCTGCCCCAGGGATAAGCATAGAGGCAGCTGACTGAATGGAGTGCATGCAGCCTTTCTGTGAAAGCAGCCTATTAGCTTATCTTCATAACTGTGGCCTGAAGGGCAGATTTGTAGTTTAACACACATCTAGAGGCTGACTAAAATCCTTTCCAGAGACTATGGATGCTGGTGGCTGCCACCTTCACTCTTTCCCTTTGCCCCATGTTTGGTTTCCAGTGTCGCTGAGAAAGCAGCTGGTGCACAGGCATGGCATGCTGGGTTTTTTGGCTGCTTCCCAGAAGACACATCCCTTGGTAGCCTGGCTCTGGTGGCCAGCAAGGCTTGTATTCATGGGTTCAATGAGATGGTAGCAAGCAAAGAAACACCGGCTATTACCACAGGACGCAGTGGAAAGGGAGAAGATAGAAATACCCGTTTCCCACTCTTCCCCTGAAAGAGGTAAAAGTTGCCTCCTTAGTGTCTGGCTTCCAATCAGCCTTAATCTAGGTGCTGATCGAGATTCTTCCCTTTGAGACACTGGCAGGTCTTGTCACACAATCAACTACTGAGAGCCCTAAGAACAAAGTAGGCTAGTCAGACAATCACAAAGGTTTGAGAGACAACAAAGAGCTAGGACAGGGTTAAACAATAAGGTTTATTCCTACATGAGGCCACTCGTTCAAGACTAGTAGCAGTGGCTGTTTTATCTAATGCTTAGAAACCAACACAGAGAGTCAAGAAAAATGAAGAAACAAAGGAATATGTTACAAATGAAAGAACAAGATAAGACCTCAGAAAAAGACCTTAATAAAACAGAGATAAGTGATTTACTTGATAAAGAATTCAAAATAATAATCATAAAGATGCTCACTGATGTCAGGAGAACAATAAATTAACAAAGTAAGAATGTCAACAGATAGAAAATATAATAAAGTTACAAAAGAAATCACAGAGTTGAAGAATAAAATAACTAAACGGAAAACTACAATAGAGAGGTTCAACAACAGACTCCATGAAGCAAAAGAAAGAATCAGCAAACCTGAAAACAGGGCAATAGAACTCACTGAATCAGAGCTGCAGAAAGAAAGAAAGTGAAGATAGCTAACGGGGCTTACAGAATAACATCAAGCAGACCAAAATTCACATAATAAGGGTTCCAAGAAGGTGAAAGACCTGTACATTGAAAACTATAAGACACTGACAAAAGAAATTGAGGAAGACACAAATAAATTGAAAGATGTTTCACAATCATGGATTGTAAGAATTAAGGAAGTGAAAATGTCCATACTACACAAAGTAATGTACAGATTCTAATGCTACTAGAATCAAATTCAGTGCGATTTTTCATAAAAATAGAACAACCAAGTCTAAAATTTGTATGGAACCACTAAACTCCAAGTAGCCAAAGCAATCTTGAGAAAGAAGAACAAAGATGGAGGTATCACACAGTTCTTGATTTCCATCTATATCACAAATGTATAGTAATCAAGACAGTATGGTGTTGGAATAAAAATAGACACATCGATCAATGGAAAGGAATAGAAAGCCAAGAAATAGACTTATACATTCATGGTCAATTAATTTATGATAAAAGACTCAAGGATATCTAATGGGGAAAGGACAGTCTTTTCAATAAATGATGTTGATCCGAAAGAATAAAACTGGACACTATCTTACACCATACATAAAAATCAACAAAAAAATGGATTAAAGTTGAACATATGACAAGAAACCATAAGACTCCCATAAGAAAACATAGGCTCTTTGACATTGGTCTTGACAAACTGAAAAGGCAATCTACCAAATGGGAGAAAATATTTGCAAATCATATATCTGATAAATAGTTACTACCCAAAACATATTAAAAAAACTCAAAGAACTCAATAGCAAAAATAAATAAATAGCAATCATATTTAAAAATGGACAAGGGAACTAAACAGACAACTTGCCAAAGAATACATCCAAATGGTAAATAGGTACACGTAAAGATGCTCAATGTCACTAATTATCAGGAAAATGCAAATCAAAATCACAATGAGATATCACTTCACACTTGCTAGAATAGCTATTATCAAAAAGACAAGTAATAGAAAGTCTTGGCAAGGATATGGAGAAAAAGAAACCCTTGTGCCCTGTTAGTGGGAATGTAAATTAGTGCAGAAACTATGGAAGGCAGTATGGTAGTTCCACAAAGTATTAAAAATAGAACTGCCATATGATCCAGCAGTTCCACACCTAAGGTCAATCCAAAGGAAATGAGAACAGACACTGGTGGACACCATTGGAGTCCTTCCCCTGGCCTGTTAGCCCAGGGTCTTCCTCCCCGACTAGAACACTGATTTAATCCAGTCATCCAGGGCAGGCAGCCCACCCTAGGGAATGACCCCACACAACAGCAAGCCCTTGGGCAACCTTACAGCCTGCATGGACTGGGTGATTGGACCATCTGCAGGCAGGCAAGTGGGTCTTAATCTGTGGGGCAAGGCACACATGGGGAGCAGTTGGAGAATGTGGGGTGTTGTTGGAGTGTGTGAGGGCCTCCACAATGAGGCAACTGGGTCCTCTCCAGGGAGTCTGGAAGTGTGCACTGCCCAGGACTGTGTTGATGGTGGCTGTGGGCCTGTGGGCCATGGGGCTTATGAGGGGTAAAATACCTGTGCTTCTCTAACAGCCACATAGGGCATGAGCCCCAGTTTCCCAAGCCTGAAATAACTGGGTACTCCCATGCTTGGGGCCTGCTCCACTCAGCTGAAATCTTGAGAAGGATGACAACAGCCTTGCAGACCAGAGGCCTAAAGCAATTGTAAGCCCCTGAGCCTAGCAACCAGCCACACAGGGGGCCTACTTACTGAACAGAAAAACTACAATAGGATTGTGTTATTAGGACTTGTAGTCAACAGTGCTAGGGCTCCCCAAACCTGGCAAACTGACTGAAGAGGCCATAGGAGCCACATGCAGCTGAGAACTACAACCAGCAAGTCAGGGGGACATCCTGGACTCCCTGGGCAGCTGAAGCAAGAGCAACCCTGTCACAACCCTGTGATATCCCAAACAGGAGTCACACCTGGAACATTTGGAACTGGTGACAAGAGAGAAGCACACTACTGGGCATCAAAAGGTGTCTCCTAGATAAAGCCAGTTTTCCAAGATCAGGAGACGTAGCTGACCCATCTAATACATAGATATAAGCACAAACAGGCAAAATGATCATGCAAGGAAATACATTCCAAGCAAGGGAACAGGAGAAAACCCCAGAAAAACACCTAAATGGAACAGAAATAAGCAATCTATCTGACAAAGAGTTCAAGCAAAAAGTCATAAGGATGCTCACTGATCTTGGGAGAATACTCAAAGACGATGGTGAGAACATCAACAAATAATTGGAAAATCCAAAAAAGACCAATCAGAAATGAAGAATACAGTACTGGAATGAAAAACTCACTAGAGAGACTCAATAGCAGGATAGATGCTACAGAAGAATGGATCAACAAGCTGAACAAAAGACTAGAGGAAATCAGCCAAGCTGAACAAATAAAATAAAAAAGAATTTAAAAGAATAAGAATAGTCTAAGGGAACTCTGGGAAAACATCAAGTGCATTTAAATTCGTATTATGTGTCCCAGAACGAGAAGAGAGAGACAAAGGGGCAGAAAATCTATTTGAAGAAATAATAGTTGAAAACTTTCCTAACCTAAGGAAGGAAACAGACATCCAAGTACAGGAAGTGCAGAGAGTACCAAACAAGATAAAGCCAAAGAGGCCCACACCAAGATACATTATAATTAAAATGTCTAAAATTAAAGATAAAAAGAGAATCCTAAAAGCTGTAAGAGAAAGGCAACAAGTGACATATAAGTGAAATTCCATAAGGCTATCAGTTGACTGATCAACAGAAACCTTATGAGACAGAAGGGAGTGACATGATATATTTAAATTGCTGAAAGGACAAAACCTGTAGCCAAGAATACTCTACCCAGTAAGGTTATCATTCACAATGGAAGGACAGAGATTCCCAGACAAGCTAAAATTAAAGAGTTTATCACAAAGAAAATAGTTTTATAAGAAATGCTTGAAGGGACTTATTTAAGTGGTAAAAAGAAGACCACAAATAGGAATAAGAAAATTATCAAAAAATAAGGCAATAAAACCACTGGTAAAGGCAAAAATATAGTAAAATCAGCCAATCAACCACCTATGAAGATAATATGAAGGACAAAAGGCAGAAATACGAAAATTATCTACTACAATGATAAGAGGTAATGGAAACCCAGAAACAAAGTAAGAGGTTAGATATGACATCAAAAACATAAAAGGTTGGAGGAGGGGAGCAAATGAATAGAGCTTTTAGAAAGAGGTCAAACTAAAGAGACAATCAACTCAATATAGATTGCTAGATGTGTAGACTGTTATATATGCACCTCATGGAAATCACAAATCAATAACCTATAATAAATGCAAAAAATATAAGACCAAGGAAAGAAAGAATAATTCTAAAGAAAGCCATCAAATCACAAGGGAAGAGAGCAAGGGAAGAAAGGAAAAGAGAAGACCTATTAATGCACCCAGAGATAAAGTAACAAAAGGGAAATAGGTACATTTTTATCAATAAGTACTTTAAATTTCACTGGACTGAATGCTGCAATCAAAAGACATAGGGTGGTCAATTGGATAAAAAACAAGAGGACAATATATGCTGCATACAAGTGACATACTTCAGACGTAAAGACACTCACAAACTGAAAGTGAGGGGACGGAAAAAGATACTACATGCAAATGACAATGAAAAGAAAGCTGGGGTCGAAATACTTATATCATAAAAAATAGACTTTAAAAGAAAAGCTGTAACAAGAAACAAAGAAGGGCACTACAAATTGATAAAAGGAACAATCCAACAAAAGGAAAAACACTTATAAATATCTATGCACCCAACATAGAAGTATCTAAATATATGAAGCAATTGTCAACAGACATAAAAGGAGAAATAGACAGTAAGACAATAATAGTAGGGGACTGTAACACTCCACATAAACCAATGGATAGATCATCCAAACAGAAGATCAATATGAGACATTGGCCTTAAACAACACATTAGACCAGATGAACTTAGTAGTTACATTATAGAACATTCCATTCAAAAACCACAGAATACATATTCTTTTCAAGTGAACATGGAACATTATCCAGGATTCATCACATATTAGGCCACAAAACAAGTCTCAATAAATTTAAGAAGATTGAAATAATGTCAAGCATCTTTTATGACCACAAAGGTATGAAAATAGAAATCACATACAGGAGGAAAATCAGAAAAGTGATAAATATGTGGAGATTAAACAAAATGCTGCTGAACAATGATTGAGTAAATGAAGAAATCAAAAGAGAAATCAAAAAGTACCTGGAGATAAATGAAAATGAAAATATGACATGCCAAAATCTATGGGATACAGCAAAAGTCATTCTAAGGGGGAAGTTTATAACAATAGAGGCCTACCTCAACAAACAAGAAAAACCCCAAATAAACAATTTAAAAGTGCACCTACAGGAACTGGAACTGGAAAAAGAAGAACAAAACCCAAAATCCGTAGAAGGAAGGAAGTAATAAAAATCAGAGCAGAAATAACTGAAATAGAGACTAAAAATCAATAGAAAAAAGTGAACGAAATCAAGATGTTTGTTTGAAAAGATAAACAAAAATGACAAACCTTTAGCTAGACTAACCAAGAATAAAAGAGAGAAGGTGCAAATAGATAAAATCAGAAATGAAAGAGAAGCAATTACAACAGACACCTCAGAAATACAAAGGATTACAAGACAATACTATGAAAAGTTATATGCCAACAAATTGGATAATCAAGAAGAAATGGATAAATTGTTAGAACCATACACGTTTCCAAAACTGATCAAGAAGAAATAAAGAACTTGAATAGACCAATCACCAGTAAGGAGATCAAAACAGTAATCAAAAATCTTGCCAGAAATAAGAGTCAAGGACTGGACAGCTTCACTGGTGAATTTTATCAAATATACAAAGAAGACTTAATACTTATCCGTCTCAAACTCTTCCAAAAAATTGAAGAGGAGGGGAAACTTCCTAACTCATTCTACAAAGCCAACATTACCCTGACACCAAAACCAGAAAAGGACAACACAAAAAAAGAAAATTACAAGACCCATATCACCGATGAACATGGATGCAAAAATCCTCAACAAAATATGATCAAATCAAATCAAATACAACAATATATTAAAAGGATCATACACCAGGATCAATTGTGATTTAGTCCATGGATGGAGGGATGGTTCCATATATGCAAGTCAATCAACATGATACACCACATTAACAAAATGAAGAATAAAAATCATATGATCATCTCGATAGATGCAGAGAAAGCACGTGACAAGATACAGTATCAATTTATGATAAAAACTGAATAAGATAGATATAGAAGAAAAGCACCTCAACATAATAAATTCCATATGTGACAAACGCACAGCTAATATCATTCTGAATGGAGAAAAACTGAAAGGTGTCCCTCTAAAAATAGGAAACAGATAAGGATACCCACTTTCACCACTCTTATCTAATGTAGTATTGGAAGTACTAGTCAGAGTAATCAGGCAAGAAAATGAAATAAAAGGGATGCAAATTGGAAAGAAAGAAGTGAAATTGTCACTATTTGCAGATGAGATGATTTTATATCTAAAAAACCCTAAATAATCCACCAAAAGCTGTTAGAAATAATGAATATTGTCAAGTAGCAGGATACTAAATCAGCATACAAAAATGAGTCATGTTTCTTTACACTAACAATGAAGTAGCAGAAAGAGAAATTAAGAATACAATCCCACTAGCAATTGAAACCTAAAAACAAAATACCTAGGAATAAATTTAACCAAGGTGGTCAAAGTTCTGTACACTGAAAACTATACAACATTGTTGAAAGAAACTGAAGAAGACAAAAAACAATGGAAAGATACTACACGCTCTTGGATTGGAAGAATTAGCATAGTTAAAATGTCCATACTTCCTAAAGCAATATACTGATTCCATGCAATCCCTATCAACATTTTTCACAAAAATGGAGGAAAAAAATCCTAAAATTTATGTGGAACAAAAAAACTCTGAATAGCCAAAACAATCCTGAGAAAAACGAACAATGCTGGAGGTATTACACTCCCTTATTTCAAAGTATACTACAAAGCTATAGTAAACAAAACAGCACGGTATTTGCACAAAAACAGATACGCAGACAAAGGGAACAGAAGCAAAAGCCCAGAAATAAACCCACATATCTATGGACAGCTAATTTTTGACAAGGGAGCCAAGAATGGAGAAAGGAAAGTCCCTTCAATAAATGGTGTTGGGAAAACTGGACAGCCACATGCAAAAAATGAAACTAGACCACTATTTTACAACATACACAAAAAATAACTCAAAATGTATTAAAGGCTTGAATGTAATATCTGGAACCATTAAACTTCCAGAAGAAACACAAGCAGAACAGTCTTCAACATCTGTGTTAGCAGCATATTTTCAAGTACCAGGTCTGACTGAGCAAGGGATACAATAGAAAAAATAAACAAATGGCACTACATCAAAGTAAAAAGCTTCTGAACAGCAAAGGAAATCATCAACAAAATGAAAAGACAACCTAACAATTGGGAGAAGATATTTGCAAACCATATATCTGATAAGGGGTCAATATCCAAAATATATAAAGAACACATACAACTCAACAACAAAGAAACTAAAAGCCCAATTAAAAAATGGGCAAAAGATCTGAACAGACATTTCTCCAAAGAAGAGATACAGATGGCTAAAATACTCATGAAAAAATGTTCAATATCACTAGCTATCAGGGAAATGCAAGTCAAAACTACAATGCTATATCACCTCACTCCCGTCAGAATGGCTATAATTAAGCAGACAGGAAGCCATAAATGTTGGAGAGGATGTGGAGAAAAGGAAACCCTCATACACTGCTGGTGGGATGCAAACTGGTGCAGCCACTGTGGAAAACAAGGTGGAGAATCCTCAAAAAATTAAAAATAGTTATGATCCAGCTATTCCACTGATGGGTATTTATCCAAAGAACAAGAAAACACGAATGCATAAAGATGTATGCACCTCTATGTTCATTGCAGCTTTATTCACAATAGCCAAGACTTGGAAGCAACCTAGGTGCCCATAAAGGGATGAATGGTTCAAGAAGATGTGGTATATATACACAATGGAAAACTACTCAGCCATAAGAAATGATGAAATCGAGCCATTTGTGACAACATGGATGGAACTTGAGGGTATTATGCTGAGTGAAATACGTCAGAGGGAGAAAGTCAAATACTATAGGATCTCATAAGTAGAAGATAAAAACAACGACAAATAAACACACAAAAACAGAGTTTGGATTGGTGGCTACAGAGTGGAAGGGGGGAAGGAAGAAGGAGAAAGGGGTTATTAAGCACATGCGTGTGGTGATGGATTGTAATTCGTCTTTGGCTGGTGAACATGACGTAATCTACACAGAAAAGAAAATATATAGTGATGTACGTCTGAAATTTATATAATGTTATGAACCAATGTTACCGCAATTAAAAAATGTCAGATTGTCAGTTTGGATAATAAAGTAAGACTAACCTAAAAAAAATTAAATAAAAATTAAATGCTTAGTGCTACCTTTAAAAAAAATCAGAAGATAAACACAAAAAACATCTTGCTTTTTGTGACACCATGGATGGACCTTGAGTGTATTATGCTAAATGAAATATCAGATGGTGAAAGACAATTACCGAATGATTTCTGTCATATGTGAAAGATAGATATAGAGAATAGATTGGTGGTTACCAGAGGGGAAGGTGGAAGGAGAGGGTGACAGAGGTAAAAAGGCATAGGTGTGTGGTGACAGATGGCAATTAGAATCTGAGTAGCGAACACAATGTAGTCTATACAGAAATTGAAATATAATGATGTACACTTGAAATTTTTACGTTATAAATGAATGATACATAAATAAAAAGAAAAATAAATAAATATAGATATATTCCTATACATAGGTTAGTAAACATATAACATTCCCTAGCTCTGTCTACTGAAAGGACCAAAAAGAAGTAACACTCCAGCAGCAATGAACACACCTACATCTCAGATATGGGTTTTTAAATACCATTCTCCAAAAAAAGGAACTAGTGCTTTTTGGAGCAGTGGTCAACTCTAGCATTGGGGCAGGAAAGAAAAAACATGCACCAGGAGCCCAAATAGATGGGCTCCTGATACAAAAGCTGTAACAATGTGAGCAATAAAATAAATAAAATAATAGATCATTTCTCAAAGAATAAGACAAATATCCAAGACGCCATATTAATATATAAATGATTGGAATAATAAGTACATGGAGCAGGGACAACTCTTCCTTACAAAATAATTACAGCTTATAGAATAAATGAGGGAAATTAAAAATCACCATGAGAATGGAACAATAATAATTACTTCAGGCAAGATTCACTGCTGAATGCTAAAATTAGTGGGAGAAACTTTAGGAAGAAAGAGGATATTTGTATAGCCTCAAAGTATCTCCTCCAAAATATTTATTGATTACTATGATAATCAATAAATCAATAATTTTTAACTTATGTCAAATACTTTGATATTCCTCCCTCAAGAGATATAGAATTTAATTCCCCACCCCTTAAGCATATATTTAGTGACTCTCTTCTAATGAAAAGAGCAGAGATCAGATAATTTTATTGAAACACACATTTGAACATGCTTTTGTATTGTCTATGGCTGCTTTTCTACTATTTAGGCAGAGTTAATATGGTCTATCAGATGAAACCATATGGCCAGAAAGAGGAAAATATTTGCTATCATCTTTTTACAGAAAAAAACTGCAGACCTCCGGAGGAGAGTATGGAAAGAGGAAAGGAATAACTTTACAATAGAGAATCTGGCAGACACCGCCTTAACCAAGTGAGCAGGGTTACCAGTGATAATTCAAGTTGATGTGATGGACACTCTGATATGACACAAATATGAATGTACGTCACCTCTCTGCTATCCTTCCCCAAAATCCATAACCAGTAGTCTTCAAATGTGTCAAGGTCATGAAAGACAAGGAAATATGGAGAAACTATCACAGATTGGTGGAAACTAAAAAAAAATGATGATTAAACGCAATGTGGGATCCTTGATTGGATTCTGGAACAAAATGGAAAAACTTTTAAATGAACAAAGTCTGTATTTAGTTGAAAAAATACATAAGGCATCCAAATTGGAAAGGAAAAAGTAGAATTATCTTTATTTGCAGATAATATGATTTTGCTTGTAGAAAATCCTAAAGACTCAATCATGAAACTGTTAGAACTAATCAACAAATTCAGTAAAGTTGCAGGATATAAAGTCAACATACAAAAATCAGTTGTTTTTCTATATGTTAGTGAAATATCTGAAAAAGAAATAAAGAAAATAATCTCATTAAAAATAGCATCAAAAACAATAAAATACTTAGGAACAAATTTAACCAAGGAGGTAAAACATTTGTACACTGAACACTGTAAAACATTGGTAAAAGAAATTGAAGAAGACCCAAGTGAATGGAAAGATATTCCATGTTCAGGGATTGGAAAACCTGATACTGTTTAAATATCCCTACTACCCAAAGTGATCTACAGAGTCAATGCAATCTCCATCAAAATGCCAATGGTATTTTTCACACAAATAGAAAAAACAATGCTAAAATTTGTATGGAAACATGAAAGACCCTAGATAGCGAAAGCAATCCTGAGTAAAAAGGACAAAGCTGGAGGCATCAGAAGTTCTGATTTCAAGTTATACTACGAAGCTATAGTAATCAAAACAGTGGGGTACTGGTACCATAATAGATACTTGGTTGAATGGAACAGAGTCAATAGTCCAGAAATAAAACCTCGCATATATAGCCAACAAATATTCAACAAGGGAACCAAGAATACTCAATGGAAAAACCATAGTTTCTTTAATGAGTGGAGTAGGAAAACTGGATACCACATACAAATGAGTGAAATTGAACCAATAATTTACACCACTCACCAAAAGTAACTCACAAGGGATTAAAGTCTGAAATATAAGACCTGAAATGGTAAAAATTTTCAAACAGAGAAAAATCTCCTTGACATTGGTCTTAGAAACAATATTCTAGATATGAAATTAAAAGCACGAGAAACAAAGGCAAAAATAAATAAGTGAGACTAGACTAAACTGAAAAGCTCCAACACACACACACACACAAAAATCAACAAAATGAAGAGGGAACCTACAGAATGGGGGAAAATATTTGCAAGCCATATATCTGATAAGGGTTCATTTCAAAAAGAGAAAAAACTCATACAACTCTAACAAAAAACCCAAACAATTCAATTGAAAAATGGGCATGGAAACTAAGTAGACGTCTTTCCAAAGAAGACACTCATATAACTAACAAGTATATGAAAAAATGCTCAACATCACTAATCATCAGGGAAATGAAAAGCAAAGCCATAATGAGACACCACTTCACACCTTTGAGAATGGCTATCATCAAAAATACAAGAGATATGTTATGGCAAAGAGGTGTAGAAAAAATGTTTTGTGCACTATTGGTGGGATTGTAAATTTGTATAACCACTATGGAGAACAGTATGGAGGTACCTCAAGAAACTGAAAATATAACTACCATATGATCCAGTAATCCCAATTCTGGGCATATATTCATAAAAAATGAAGATAGGATCCTGAAGAGATATCTGAACACCCACCTTGATTGCAGCACTATTTACAGTAGCCCAGAAGACATGGAAACAACCTAAGTGTCTATTGACAGATGAATGGATAAAGAAAATGTGGTGTATATATAGATATAATGGGTTATTATTCAGCCATAAAAAAGAAGGAAATCCTGCCATTTGTGACAACATGGATGAACCTTGAGGGCATCATGCTAAGTGAAATAAGTCAGACATAGAAAGACAAATAGTGTATGATCTCACTTATATGCTTATATGTGGAATCTAAAAATGTCAAACTTGTAGAGACAGAGACTGGAATGGTTGTTATCTGGGACTGGGGTATGGGCGAAATGGGATGATGTTGATCAAAGAGTACAAGCTTCCAGTTATAAAATAAATAAGTTCTTAGGATCTAATGCATAGCATTGTGATTATAGTTAGTAATATTGTATTATACACTTGAAAGCACTAAGAGAATAGCTCTTACAGGTTCTCACCACAAAAAAGAAATAGTAATTTTCTGACATACTGAAGGTGTTAGCTAATGCTTTATGCTAATCTTATTGCAATATACAAGTGTATAAAATCAACACATTGTACACTTTAAACTTATACAACGTTATATGTTAATTATATTCAATATAGCTGGAAAAATAATTACATAGTGGAATTGGGTATGCAAATGGAAAAACAATAAACCTTAACTCTTACCTTATATTATACACAAACAATTAATTCAAGATGGATCACAGACCTAGATGTAAATGTGAAAACTATAAAGCCTCTGGAAGAAAATATAGAAGATTATCTTCACAACTTAAGTATGCAAAGATTTCTTAGACAGGATACAAAAAACAATAACCATATAAAAATTGATAAATTTGATTACAACAAAATGTAAAATTTTTGCCTATAAAAATACAGAGTTAATCAAATACAGAAGCAATCTGCAGACTGAGATAACATGTTTGCAAAACATTTTTGACAAAGAATCAGTATCTATAATATGTAAAGAATTCCTATACCTCAAAAAGTTTTTTAAAAATAAGTCATTTTGGATTGACTTGAACAGGACAATTCACAAAGATATATAAATC
This sequence comes from Equus quagga, assembly GCF_021613505.1. Classification (NCBI taxonomy): domain Eukaryota; kingdom Metazoa; phylum Chordata; class Mammalia; order Perissodactyla; family Equidae; genus Equus; species Equus quagga. Next base: position 77,326,428 of record NC_060276.1, read on the forward strand.
GCCCATAAGCAATTTAAAAGATGCTTAATACCATTAATCACAAGTAATATACAAATTAAACCACAATGAGATATTACTACCCACATGAATGGCTAAAATAAAAAAAGGCTGACAACACTAAATGTTGAAAGAATGAAGAACAATGTAAACTCTAATATGCTGTTGATAGTATAACCACTTTGGGAAAATGTTTGACAGTTTCTTATGCAACTAAACATACACCTACTCATAACCTAGCAATTCCATTCCTAGGCATGTAGCCAAGATTTGGGAAAGCATTTCCACAAAGAGGCTCATAAAAAAACATTCATAGCAGCTTTAATTGCTAAACAAAATAAAGTATACTAATACAATGGAATACTAATCAGCAATATAAAGAAAAATTCTGATACACATAATAGTGTGGACGAAGCTTTAAAACATTAAGCTGAGTGAAAGAAGATATATTTAAAAAGTACATACTGTGTGATTACATTTATATGAAATTCTAAAACAGACAAAACTAATCTATGCTGACAAAAAAAATTCAAAGTAGTTACCTCTGAGGTTGTGGAGATGAAAGAAGGGTAATGAGGGAACTGCCAGAATGATGGTAATATTCTGTTTTCTGATAAGAATTTGTGTTAAACAAATATATTCGTTTGTGAAAAAATTTGAATGATACACTTTAAAAAAATAAAAATATGCAAATGCATAGAACCAAATACTATTTAAAATACAATATATTACAACTTGTGGGATGAGGTTAAAACTGTGATACGAGGAAAATTTAAAGCACTTAATGTTTACATGCGACAATGGGAAAGGCCTTGAAACAATAATCCATGTTCCTAATTCAAGAAACTAGAATTAGAAGAGTAAATTATTCCCAAAGCAAGCAGAAGGGAAAATAATAATAAAGATAAGAATAAAAATTGGTAGAATTGAAAAAAGTCAATAAAATAAAAAGTTTATTCTTCAGAAATATCAATAAAATTGATAAACATGTAGCAAGCTAAGATGGACAGAGATGCAAAGAGGGTAGACACAAATCACTAATATTAGGAATGCAACAAAGGATATCATTACAGTTCTTACAGCCATTTAAATGATAAGGAAATTCTATAAACACTATTATGCTCATTAATTTGACAATTTGGAAGGAATGTATCAAATACTCAACAACCACAAAGTATCAAAACAAAACCAAGATAAAATAACCTGAATAGTCCTATAAAAATGAAAGAAATTGAGTTGAGTGATGTCAACAACACAGTGGAGTGAGTTATTCCCTTTGTCTCTCCCCTTTAAGTTACAATGAATCAGACATCCACTGGCCAACAGAGGATTCCCTACACAGCACAACAGGATGCTTAAGAGAGCCATGCATCTATACATTAAAAGGTGGGTGCATTGGACCCCAAGGAGGCAGTGAACTAGGAGAGCAGGCTCCTCCTCCTCCCCCAGCAGTGGTAATCCAGGGCATGGATCCTCACACCAACATGTGTACCTGAAAGAGGATACTGCAGGAGCAGAAACAAAAGGCATCTCTACACATCCCCTAGCATACGTGGTCTGCACACTTGTGAGAAGATGCTGCAGGGGCAGAAAAAAACAGGTGCAGCTTGCTCCCTGTCCACCTGCCAGTGGACCCAGCATGTGCACCTATGACTAGAGACTACAGAAGTCAATACAGCAGGTGCCACTGGGTCCCTAAACCTCCCCCAGTGGATCTGGCTCATGTAACTCTGATTGGACACTACATGAGCAAAAACAATACGCAGCCTGTTTGCCTGCAAGTGGATGCTGCAAGGGCAGAAAAAAGTATGTGGCTTGCTCCCTGTCCATCCATGGATAGATTCAGCATATATTCCCCCTTCCTCTCCCTGGCAGTGGCCAGGTCTTTCCAACAGTGAGGACAGCATGCAAAACTCGAATTTTCCTAGCTGAGGTGGGGCCACCTGACCTGAGTTTTCAAAACACACCAGCTAACACCAGAAACAGAGGCTGCATGAGCAAGCAGCACCAACACCCTCTTCCTGCTTAGCCCCTGCTCCCCCAAAGCAGAGGCAGGTAAAACCTGTGATCAAATGCTTCAGGAACCACAGAAGAACTAGTGACCCAGCCTGCAGTGGCAGCACTCCTGACACTGGCTTCAAGAGCAGTGAGGGCTGCATACAACTCCCTGGAGCCCTGGGCCTCCAGCAGAGACAGCAACACCTGTGACAGCACCCACAGACAAACTGGGAGCAGAAGCAGAGGTGGCATCTGGGCAGTAGCATATGATTTCGTGGAGAGCCTGCAGAGAGCCAGTGGAGGAACACTAGACCCGGGCAACCTAAGAAGCAGAAGTGTTCACACCCTAGTGACCCCAGTGGCAACACCTGAGACTGAAGAGACACTGTAAGAAGCAAGGCACTAGAAAGTACATAGGCACAAGTGGCACAAGGAGGGCACACACAATGCCTCTAGCAGAGGCAGTGGAGAGTGGAAAGTGCAGACACTCAAAACCAGAAGGTGCTCAGAACAAAATCAACAAAAGACATAGGCAAATAAGAAAGGTGGTTACTACCAAAAATGTTCTGGCAGAGGATAAATTCATCAAGTACCATGAAAAAATACAGTAATATGGAATAACAGAAAGAGAATGACAACTCTCCAGAAACCAAACTAGAAGACACAGATTACAATCTGACAGAGAATTCAAAATACTTGTCATAAAGAAACTCAGTGAGTTGCAAGAAAACTCAGAAAGACACTTCGATGAGCTCAGGATTAAAATTAACGAACAGAAGAAGTACTTCACCAAGGAGAATGAAACTCTAAAAAAATCCCCACAAATTCTGGAGATGAAGAACAATTAATGAGATGAAAAATAATGTAGAAAGCATTAAAAATAGAGGAAACCATATGGAGGAGAGAATTAGTTAGCTTGAAGATAGAAATCTAGAAATGATGAAGGCGGAGGAGAGAAAACTAAGATTTGTTTTAAAATGAGGAAATTCTTTGAGAAATACCTGACTCAGGAAAAGAAACACAAGAGTAATAGGTATCCCAGAAGGAGAAGATAGGGAAAAAGGAGGAGAGATCTAGTTCAAGGAAATAATACCTGAAAATTTCCCAAACCAGGGAAAGGCACTGGATATACAAGTACATGAAATAGAACTCCTAATTACATTAATGTAAAGAGACCTTCTCCAAGACATAAATATTAAAACTGTCAAAACTCAATGACCAAGAAAATATATTAAGGGCAACAAGAGAAAAGAAAATAACCTACAAGGGACCACAATCAAGTTTTAGTGGATTTCTCAGCAGAATCTCTACAGGCTAGGAGAAAGTGGAATAATATATTCAAAATATTGAAAGACAAAAACTATCAGCCAAGAATACTCTATTCAGTGAAATTATCCTTCACATATGATGGAGAAATAAAAGTTTTCCCAAACAAACAAAAGCTGAGGGAGTTCATCACCACTAAAACTGCCTTATAACAAATGTTGAAAAGAGCCCTCCTACCTGAAACAAAAATTCAAAGATTTACAAAGCTTTGAGAAAGGAAATAAATAAACAGAATCAGAAAATTGCAGTTCTATATCAGAATAGGTAGGTTAACACTTAATTATAACATAGAGGATAAAGGGAAAGAAAGCATCAAAAATAACTAGAACAACTTCAATTTGGTCACAAACTGACAACAGGATAAAGAATAAGTTGTGACGACAAAAACATAGAAGGGGAAGAGGAAAATGACAGAATCTGCATAATCTAATGAGATAAGAGGCTTTCAGAAAAAGAACTATCTCAACTATGAAATATTTTATACAAACCTCATGGTAATAGTAAAACAGAAAATGAAAGCAGAGTCACAAATCATAAGGAAAATGAGAAAAATATTACAGAAAACCACCAAACGGACAGGACAGAAATACAAGGAAACAGAAACATTAGAAATATAGAACAACCAGAAAACAAAAGACAAAATGGCAGTATTAAGAACTCATATATCAACAATCACTCTAAATGTAAATGGACTGAATTCATCAATCAAAAGTCACAGAATGGTTGAATGGACCAAAAAACAAGAACCAACAATGCTGCCTCCAGGAAACACATCTCAGCTCTAAAGACAAACATAGACTCAGAATGAAGGCACAGAAGCAAAAAGCATGCAAAAGGCATGAAAAAGAATGTGGGTGTAGCTATACTTATATCAGAAAAAAAAGACTTCAAGACAAAAAGAAAAACACAAGGGCAAGCATTATATAATGATAAAATGGCCATTTCACCAAGAGGACATAACACTTGTTAACATATATGCACCTAACACAGGAGCACCAAAGTATATACAGCAACTATTAAGAGAACAAAAGGGAGAAATTGACAGCAACAGAATAATAGTATGGGACTTTAACACCCCATTTACATCAATGGATAGATCATCTCGACAGAAAGTCAACAAGGAAATAGCAGCCTTAAATGAAACACTAGACCAGATGGACTGAATAGATATATAGAGAACATTGGATCCTAAACAGTAGTATACACGGTCTTCTTAAATGCACATGGAACATTCTCAAAGATAGACCATATGTTGGAAAACAAGCCATCTTCAATAAAGATGAGAAGATTGAAATAACGTCAAGTATCTTTTCCAACAATTGTATGAGACTTGACATCAACTACAAGAAAAAAGCAGGAAATGTCACAAATATGTAGAGACTAAACAATATGCTCCTGAAAAAACATTGGATCAATGAAGAAAACAAAGGAGGAAGCAAAAACTACATAGAGACTGATGAAAATAAAAATACAACATACCAAAATGGACGGGATGCAGCAAAAGTGGTACTCGCAGAGAAGTTTACAGTAATAAAGGTCTACCTGAGAAAATAAAAATCTGAAATAAACAATCCTACACTATATCTGAAAGAAGTAGAAAGATAAGAACAAACAAAACCCAATGTCAGTAGATGGAAGGAAATATAATTCAAATCAGAAAGAAATTAGACTAAAATAAAATAGAAATGATCAATAAAACTAAGACCCGAGTCTTCAAAAAGAAACAAATTTGAAAAATCCTTCACTAGACTCACTAAGAAAGAAGACTCAAATAAACAAAATCAGAAATGAAAGAGGAGAAATTACAAAGGACACTACAGAAATACGAAGGATTATAAGAGAATACTATAAAAGCTATATGCCAGTGAATTGGATAACCTACAAGAAATGGACAAAACCTTAAAATCATACAACATTCCAAAACTGAACCAAGAAGAAATAAATAATCTGAATGGACCAATCACAAGTAAAGAGATTGAAACAGGAAGCAAAAATCTACAAAAAAACAAAATTCCAGGAGCAAATGGCTTGTCTGGTGAATTCTACCAAATATTCAAAGAAAATTTAACACCTATCCTTCTCAAAGACTTCCAAAGAATTGAAGAGGATGGGATGCTTCCAAACTCATTATGAGGCCAACATTACCCTGTTTCCAAAACCAGACAGGGACAACACAAAAAAGGAAAAATTAGAGGACAATCTCTCTGCTGAACATAGAGGCAAAAATTCTCAACCAAATATTAGCAAATTGAATACAACAATACATTAAAAGGATCATACAGCGTGATCAACCAGGATTTATTCCAGGGATGCAGAGATGGTTCAATACCTGCAAGTCAATAAACACACATTAACAAAACAAACACTAAAAATCACGTTAATGAGAGATGCAGAAAAAGGATTTGACAAGATCCAACATCCATTTATGATAAAAATTCTCAACAAAATGATTATAGAAGGAAAGTCTCTCAACATAATAATGGACATATATGAAAAATCCACAGCCAACATAACACTTAAAGGCAAAAACTGAAAGCTCTTCCTCTGAGAAGAGGAACAAGACAAGGATGCCCACTCATGTCACTCTTATTCAACATAGTATTGGGAATCCTCGCCAGAGCAATTAGGTAAGAAAAAGAGACAAAAGATATCCAAATTGGAAACGAAGAAGTAAAACTGTCACTATTTTTGGATGAGAGGATTCCCTATATAGAAAACCATAAAGAATCCACCAAAAAACTGTTACAAATAATTTTAAAGTACAGTGAAGTTGCAGGGTACAAAATAAACATGCAAAAATCAGTTGCATTTCTATACACTAATTATGAAAGAGCAGGAGGAGAAATCAAAAATACAACCCTTTTTACACTCACAATGAAAAGAATAAAATATCTAGGAATAAATTCAACCAAGGAGGTGAAAGCTTATACACCGAAAACTCTAAGACATTATTGAGAGAAATTGAAGAAGACATAAAAAACAGAAAGATATTTCATGCTCATGGATTGGAAGAATAAACATAGTTAAAATATCCATATTACAGAAAGTAATCTACAGATTCAATGCAATCTTAATCAGAATCCCAATGGCATTCTTCACAGAAATAGAATAAGAATACTAAAAGTTATAAGGAACAAGAAAAGACCCAAATACCCAAAATAAATCTGAGAAAAAAAGAACAAAGTTGGAGGTATCACATTCCCTGAATTCAAATTAAACTACAAACTATACTAATCAAAACAGCATGGTACTGGCAGAAAAACAGACACATAGATCAATGGAACTAAACTGAGAGCCCAGAAATAAAACCACACATCCATGGACAGTTAATCTTCGACAAAGTAGCCAAGATCATACAATGGAGAAAAGAAAGTCTCTTCAACAAATGATGTCAGGAAAACTGGACAGCCACAAGGAAAAGAATGAAAGTAGACCATTATCATACATCATACACAAAAATTAACTTAGACTAAAGACTTTAATGTAAGACCTGAAACCATAAAACTCTTAGAAGAAAATATAAGCAGTATACTTTTGACATTGGTCTTAGCAGTATCTTTTCAAATACCATGTATACTCAGGCAAGAGTAACAAAAGAAAAAATTAACAAATGGGACTACATCAGATTAAAAAGTTTCTGCACAGCAAAGGAAACCATCAACAAAACAAGAAGACAACCCATACGCTGAGAGAAAATGTTTGCAAATCACATATCTGACAAGGGGTTAATTTTCAAAGTATATAAAGAACTCGTACAGCTCAACAAAAACAGAATGAAGAACCCTATCCAAAAATGGGCAGAGTATATGAACAGACATTCTTTCAAAAGAAGATATACAGATGGACAATAGGCATATGAAAAGATGTTCAACATCAATAATCATTAGGGATAATTAAACTTAAAACTACAATGACATATCACCTTAGACCTCTCAGAATGACTATAATTAACAAGATCAGTAATAAGAAATGTTGGAGATGTGGGGAAAAGGGAACCCTCATACATTGCTGGTTAGATTGCAAACTTGTGAAGCCACTATGGAAAACAGTATGAGATTTCTCAAAAAATTAAAAATAGAAATACCATATGACCCAGCTATCCCACTAGTGTTCTTTTGTATCTAAAGAACATAAAATCAACAATTCAAAGAGATTTATTCATCCCTATGTTCATTGCAGCATTGTTTACAATAGCCAAGATTTGGAAGCAACCCAAGTGCCCATTAATGGATGAATGGATAAAGAAGATGTGGCACATACACACATACAATGGAATACTATTCAGCCATAAAAAAGACAAAATTTGCAACAACATGGGTGGACTTTGAGTGTATTAAACTAAGCAGAATAAGTCAGACAGAGAAATACAAATACTGTATACAAGATAACAGATTAGTGGTTACCAGAGTAACCAGTGGGTGGGTGGAGGACAAAAGAGATAAAGTAACACATACATATGCTGATGGATAAAAACTAGACTATTGGTGGTGAACACAATGCAGTCTATACAGAAACTGAAATACAATAATGTACACCTGAAATGTATACAGTGTTATAAGCCAATATGGCCTCAATCAAACAATGTTTTAAAAAGAGAAATTGAGGGGCCAGCCTGGTGGTGAAGTGATTAAGCTCATGCAATCTACTTCAAGGGCCTGGGGCTTACTGACTTGGATCCCAGGTGTGGATCTAAACACCGCTCATCAGGCCATGCTGTGGAAGCATCTCACATACAAAATAGAGGAAGATTGGCACAGATGTTAGCTCAGTGACAATCTTCCTCAAGCTAAAAAGAGGAAGACTGGCAACAGATGTTAGCTCAGGGCCAAACTTCCTCAACAAAAAAAAAAAAGAGATAGAGAAAAGAAAAGAAATTGAATACATAACTTGCAAATATCCCCAAAGGAAATCTCCAGGCCTGCATAGTTTCACTGGGTAATTCTGTCAAAAGTTTAAAAGATAACGATTATACACTATGTCTTGAAAAAAAAAATGGAAGCAGAAGGAATACTTTACAAATCATTTTTTGAGGCCAATATTACTCTGGTATCAAAACCACAGTATCAAAAACAAGGAAACTTCATCCTGATAATTCTCGTGAACATACATGTAAAAGTTATCCACAAAATATTAGCAAACAAACTCTAACAAAGTTTGAAAATAATTAAACCACCAAGTGGGATTTGCTGCAGGTACACAATGCTAATAATCTACCATATCAACAAGATAAAGAAAAATTATACAATCATATCTATTGATGCAGAAAATGTATTTGTTGCAGTGCAATATCTATTCACAATAACAATTTTAAACACTTTAAGCACATAGGGAATAGAAGGGAACTTCCTCAACTTGATAAAGAACACCTACAAAAAACCTACAGGAACATCATAATTAATGGTGAAAGACTGAATGCTTTCCCCTAAGATCAGGAAAAGAGCAAGGATATTCACACTCATCAATTTTATTAAACATAGTACTGGAAGTTCTAGCCAGCATAATAAGACAAGAAAAAGAAACAAAAAGCATACAAATTGGAAAGGAAGAAATAAAAGTATATTTGCAGATGACATAATTATCTATGTAAAGCATCCTAAGGAATCGAAAAAAAGTTCCTACAACTAATAGAGTGCAGATGAGTTCAGGAAGTCCACAGAATCCAAGCTCAGCATATACACAATCACATTTTCACATATTAACAATGAAAACATGCAAACTGAAATTAAAAACACAACACTGCTAGCAATCACTCCAATGAAAAAGAAATAGGAATAAACCTAACAAAACATGTACAGGATTGGTATGCTGAGCTTTAAAAATGCTGATGAAAGAAATTAAATAAGATCTAAATAAAATAATAGGTAGTCTAGTGGTTAATATTTGGCTCTTCTCACCGCCATGGCCCAGGTTTTTGCCCTGTCAGGGAACCACACCACCCATCTGTCAGTTGTCATACTGTGGTGGCTGAGTGTTGGTATAATGCTTAAAGCTATGCTACTGGAATTCCACATACCAGCAGGGTTACCCAAGGTGAACAGGTTTCAGCAGACCAGAAAGATAGACTAGAAAGAAGGATCTAGCGGGCCCCCCACTTCTGAAAAAATTGGCCATGAAAACCCTATAAATAGTAATGACACATTGATATAGCACCTGGAAGGTGAGAGTATGGTGCAAAAAAGACTGGGAAAGGTTTTTCTGCTCTGCTATAGACAGGGTCATTAGGAGTCAGAATTGACTCATGGCACTAACAAAAAAATAAAGGAATGGACATACCATGTTCACAGATCATAAGGCTCAACACAGTAAATATATCAGCTCTCTACTTGATCTATAGGTTTAATGCCATTCCTGTCAAACTTTCATCAAGATTTTTTTGTGTACAGACAGAGAAAGGCTTATTATAAAATTTATATGGGAAGGCATAGGCCCTAAAAGAGCTTAAACAGTTTTGAAAAAGAATAAAGAAGGATAAATCAATCTACTCAATATTAAGGCTTTGTATCTAGCTACATTAGTCAAGACATTGTGGTATTGGCAGAAAGATAGACACACAGATCAATGGACAGAATATAGAACTGAAAATTAGACCCACACAAATATGCTCAGTTTTATTTACTTACTTACTTACTTACTTTATTTATTTATTTATTTATTTATTTATTGAAGAAGATTAGCCCTGAGCTAACATCCATTGCCAATCCTCCTCTTTTTGCTGAGGAAGACTGGCCCTGAGCTAACATCTGTGCCCATCTTCCTCTACTTTATATGTGGAACGCCTGCCACAGCATGGCTTGATAAGTGATGCATAGATCCGTGCCCAGGATCCTAACTGGCAAACCCTGGGCCATGGAAGCAGAGCATGTGAACTTAACTGCTATGCCACTGGGCTGGCCCCTCAATTTATTTTTGATTAAAGAGAAAAAGTACTTCAATAGAGGGATGGTGTCAGCAAGATGGCAGAATAGGAAGTCCTAGACCCTCCTTCCTCCCCTGGAAACACTGATTCGACAACAATACACAAAATTGTTATTTTATGGAAAATCCAGAAACCAGTTAAGAGACTCTGCACTCTAGGCAATTGTGAAACCAACCAATTCAAAGCCAGGAGGAAAATTTATGGCACCTTCTCACTATAGCTCTCCCTTTGCAACAGAATCACACAATAGGAAGGAAACTCCCAGTTCCTGTCCACTCTCTGGAGAAGACTGGATTCTACATACAACATTCTCACTTTCCAGGGGAGTGGACCCAGGGACTTCTTTCTGTCTAGCCTGACACAGGGCACTGACGAGACCTGGCATATTCTAAATTCCTGGGGGCTACTAAGAACAAAACAAAGCTAGGTTGTGTGCCACTGCTTCAAAAGACTCATATGGTACAGCAGACAAACACCTAGGGAACAATAGTTTATGAGCTCCTGAAAAAAAGGAAACCAGCAAACCCCTCTAATTAGGATTCTACACACAAAAGTCTAGAGAAGGTATATCCAAAAAGAATGTTTGAAAGGTCCCCAGAATCTCTTACAAGTTCTACATTCTACCCAATGATAGCATTTGGCTACATTTTCTGCTATTTTATAACAAGGATCACCTTTTCTCTATTATCCAATAATGTGTTCCTCATTCCCATCAGAGACCTCACCAGAATGGCCTTTATTGTTTATATTTCTACCCACATTTTGTTCATAATTATTTACATATTTTCTAAGAAGATGGATGTTTTCTCTACAGCTCTCCTCTTTTCCTTCTGAGTTCTCACTAGAATTGCCCTTAACGTCCATATTTCTAGCATGTACTTTTAAATTCCTCCAGCCTCTACCTATTACTCCATTCCAAAGTTGCTTCCTCATTTTATATATTTGTTACTGTAGCACCTCCTTTCTTGGTGCCAATTACTGTATTAGATTTCTCCAGATAAACAGAACCAATAGTACACATATATTGTAGGGAATGAGCTCATACACTTATGGAGGCTAAGTCCCACAATCTGCAGTCAGTAAGCTGGAGACCTAGGAGAGTCAGTGGTTGAGTTTCAAGTGAAGTCTGAGGGCCTGAGATCCAGGAAAGGAGGTGTTGTAAGTCATAGTCTGAGAGCAGAAGACTGATGTCCCAGATCAAGCTGTCAGGCAGCGAGGGAGAGAGAGAGCAAATTCTCTGTTCCTCTGCCTTTTTGTTCTATGTGGGCCCTCAATGGATTTGATTATGCTCACTCACATTTGGGAGGGCAATCTGATTTAATAAATCTACTAATTCAAGTGCTAATCATATCCAGAAACACCTTCATATATCCAGAAATATTGTTTAACCAAATATCTGGACACTTTGTGGCCTAGTTAAGTTGACACATAAAATTAGCTATCACAGAAATGCAAATGAAAACAAGATGGAACACCAGAAAAAGTCATTTGAATAGGCAGGCACTAATGGAGAAACTGAGGAGTAAGGAAGGTATAATGGATGTAGAAAACAAATAGCAAAGGGCAGAAGTAGCTCCTTATCAGTAACTACTTTAAATGTAAATAAATTAAACTTTCCAAATATGCCACCAGCAAAAGACTTACTTGAGATCCAAAGAAACAACTAGGTAGAAAGTGAAAGGATGAAAAAAAATATTCCATGCAAATAGTAACCAAAAATGATGGGTGGTTGCTATACTAATAAAAGGGAAAATAGACTATGTCAAAAATTGTTTTAAGAGACAAAGACATTTTATATTGATAAAAGGATCAATCCATAAATAAGATATAACAATTGCAAACATCCACACCTATCAACAGATTCCCAAATATGTGAAGCAAAAATGGAGGGAATTAAAGGGAAAAATGTAGGGAGAAATAGTTCTACAACAATAGTTGGAGACTTTAATACCTCATTATCAATAATGTATTACAACAACTAGACAGAACATCAGTAAAGAAAAGAGGACTTGAACACCAAGATAGAGCAAAGATACCTAACAGACATCTGTAGAACACCCATGAAACAAGATCAGAATACACATTCTTCTCAAGTGCACATGGAACATTCTCCAGGATAAATCATGTGTTAGGCCACAAAGCAAATCTCAATAAGTTTAAAAAGATTGAAATCATACAAACTATCTTCTGTGACAAAAAAAAAAAAATGAAAATAGAAAACAATATTATAAGGGAAACTGGAAAATTCACCAGTAGGTAGAAATTAAATAACACACTTAAATATCCAGGGGGTCAAAGGAAATTAGAAAACACTTAGCAGTGATGACAAAAATAAACCATATCAAAATGTATGGGATGCAGTGAAAGTAGTGGTTAGAAAGAAATTTTTAGCTATAAACACATCCATTATAAAAGAATAAAGAGACCATTTCTGAGGGGAAATGAGACAGAAAAGTGAAGCTCCCCATGTATACTCAGCCCTCTCTCCTGGTTCCATCCTCTTCCCTGTATCTCTGTCTCCTGAGATCCTGACCCTCAGTGTCCCCTGTTCTCCAGCCTTCTATAACTCTCACTACCTGCTCAGGTCACTCTTCCTGCTATTCCCAGTGGGTGCTTCCAGCAGGCATGTTCTCCCAGGGACTCAGGCCTCCCAGGGTGTCACGACCCTACCCAAGGGTCTCATGCTGACCTGGTCCCCTCTTTCCTCCAGCTCCCACAACCCAGTCCTCCCTCCTTTCTGGCCCCCCGGGAAGACAGTGAAATGTTTTGGCTTTCAGTTCGGTCCTCCTATGAGGGAGGAGACCAAAGAAGAGGGAACCTGGAAGGCTCCTTCCTCTGATTCTGTCATTCCCTGGCATACTTGGCCATGAGGGCCAATGAAAAGATTAGCCATCCTAATCTGAGCACACTGAGCACTCACTGAGTGCCAGGTGCATTCCAGACATCATCTCATGTCATCCTCCCCAGAAACATGAAAGAGCCCAGGGAGAGCAGTTTTCAGCAGGGAACCATCCAATCAAAAGCCTACCCTTGACAGCTGTCTGCTCACCAGGCTCACAATATGGACTCAGGTGATCCCAGACCTGCAGATCTGGGGAGATCAATCAACCCTAGCCACACACAGAGCCATTCCCCACAAAAGTCCACCTCAAATTCTGTTTTTGTCTATGTTTTCGGGAAATCAAGAGAGGACACTCAACCTCCCAAGCTTTCATATGGTGGATCTGAAGTCCCAGAGACTGGGACAGTGGTGTGTGAATTCTCTGGGAATCCTCGATGTATGAGACACAGTCAGAGCTCAGCTTCCCCTCCCAGATGATCGTTAGGGAGAACTCCCTGTCCTGTCTGGCTTTCTGATGCACTCTTCCACCATGCTTCCCATGGCCCCATATGCAAATACAAACCTAGAAGGGTGGGAAAGGGAGGCCAGTGTGGGGGAAAGGGAGACCCACTCCAAGTGTCACACACTGTACTCTAGTCATTTTCCTCCTTCATTAAATACTCCCTCCTTCATTCAGTTCACATTCTGGAGTCCTTGGGCTGATCTGGGGGCTTGGGCTGCCAAAATACAAAGCTTGTGAGCTGGTGGAACTCCCAGTTCAGTAGGGTAAGCAAAGTTACAATTTGTCATGCAATATGATGATTGCACTACCAGAAGAATATCCAAAATACAATGCTAACCCAGACAAGGGAATGATTGACTTGGGGGGGGGGGGGGCGATGCCAAGTCAGGGAACTCTAGGAAGATAATTTTAAGCAGGATGTGAACTTGGAACACACAGGCCAAAGTTCTCCTCTTCTCTGAAGCCCAACCTGGCCATTCCTGCCATTCCCAGTCTCTCCTACTCAGGATGCAAATAGCATGTCTTCTTTCATATCAGAGCTGCTTTCTTAAATCTGCTTTATTTACAATGTTTTTTTGGTCCATGACCTCCTCCCATAAGTGGACTTTAAGTTCTTTGAAAGCAGGGACGGTTTCTGGTATTTTCTCTCCCCTACAAGGCCAAGAGAGTGTTGAGCATCCTGGAATCCACAATAAACACTTAGTGAGTTAGTGACTGTAAGACGATTGTAGCATTCAGACCTCCGAATTTGACAAGCAGTTCCAGGCAAGGTATGAAACCTCAAATGATGGTAAAATTAAAAAGGGAGAAGTGTTGCTAAAATTGATACTTTTCATCAGAGAAACAGTAACGTTAACCGGTAAACTGCAGGATGAGGCACGTGGGAAATGTGGACAGCTTTTAAATTTTTCACAAGCTGGCTTTTTCACAATATAATTTATGTCCTAAGTGTAGTAAAATTAACCACAAAATTAATTTCAGTGTCAAATATTGGGTTGAGTTTGGAGCAATTAAAACTACTGCTCTAGTATCTTTTTGAATATGTCTCCACAGGCAAGGGAAACAAAAGGAAAAATAAACAAATGGGACTACATCGGGACCAAGAAGCTTCTGCACAGTGAAGGAAATCATTGACAAAATGAAGAGATAACCTACCAATTGGGAAAAGATATTTTCAAATCATACATCCAATAAGGGGTAATATCCAAAATATATAAAGAACTTATATAACTAAAAAAAAAAACGATTAAAAAATGAGCATGAGGATGTCAGTATCATGGTGAAGTGAGTTATTCTGGCAATCTCTCTCCTCCACCATACAATAAAAAAGACATTCATACTCCAACAGAGGACATCCATACAACACAAAAGACATCTGACAGACCCATGCAGTCACATGTCAGAAGGTGGAGAGGCTGGAGCCTCCCTCAGAGGAGGTGGAAGGGGATAAGAGAAAAATTCACTCACTCCCCAAAAGACAGCGATCTGGGACTGCACACAGCCTCCAAGAGGGAAGGCAGGTGGGAGGGGATGCTCATTCATGAGAACATCAAAGATCACTGAGCTTCCTCAAAGCCTAGGGGAAAGCCCCTGCCAAGGTGAAAGCTGACATGGGGATGAGCTCATCAAGCCAACAACCCAGGAGAGAAGATAACAAGAGCAGAGCAAGTAAGCCTGCAAGAGCATGCAGAATAAAGCTCTCCTCCTTCCCACCCAGCACCCAGCTCTATTGCCTGGGATCCTGGCAAAAGGCAGAAGGCTCAGAATATGTGGCTCTTGACCCCCATGCAGTTGCAATAGGTGGTAACTGAGACCAAATAATACCAGGATGTGAAAAAACAAAGCCACAACCTCTAGCAGTATCAAAAATTATATTAAATCTCCAGACCAGAAAGAAAATGACAAGTACCCAGAAATCAGTGGTGAAGACACAGAACTATATAATCTAAATGACAGAGGATTCAAAATAGCTATCATCAAAAAGCTCAATTACTTAAAAGAGAATGTAGAGGAACAACTCAATGAGTTCAGGAGCTACTTCACAAAAGAGATTGAAACTACAAAGAAGACTCAATCAGAAATATTGGAGAAGAAAGACACAATCAATTAGATAAAACAAAATATGGATTCCCTGAATGTTCCAGTGGATGTCATAGAGGACCAAATAAGCATAATCGAGGATAGACATATTGAAATGCTCCAGATAAAGGAGGAGAGAGAAGAGAGACTAAAAACGAATGAAGAAAGTCTCTGAGAAATATCTGACTCAACTAAGAAATGCAACATAAGAATTATAGGTATTCAACAGGGAGAAGAGAAGGAGAATGGAGAAGAAAGCTTGTTCAAAGAAGTAATAGAGAACTTCCCAAACCTAAAGAAGGAGACGGAAATCCATGTGGAAGAGTCTGTCAGATCTCCTAAGTATGTCAATGTAAAAAGACCTACTGTAAGGCATGTAGTAATGAAACTGGAAAATGTGAATGACAAAGAAAAAATACTAAGGGGAGAAGGCAGAAGAAAATAACCCATAATGGAACCCATAGCAGGCTTTCAGTGGATTTCTCTGCAGAAACTTTACAGGCTAGGAGAGACTGGAATGACATATTCAAATCTTTGAAGGACAAAAACTTTCAGCCAATAATACTCTATCCAGTGAAAATATCCTTCAGATATGATGGAGAAATAAAAACTTTCCCAGGTAAACAAAAGCTAAGGGAGTTTGTAGCCAGAAGTCTCCTCTTACAAGAAATCCTCAACAATGCCCTCATACCTTAAAAAAAAAGAGAAAGAGAAAGGGGTTACAAAGCATGGAGTAAGGAGATAAATAGGTAGACAAAATCAGAAAATTGTAGCTATATATTAGAAGAGGCTAGCAAATCTCAAGTATAACATTAAAGATAAATGGAAGGAAAACAAAAACAAAGACAATCTTGTCATTTTAACCACAAACTCACAACACAAGACGGAATAAGATGTGAGAAAAACAATTTAGGTTGGGAAGAGGAAAGAGATTGAATCAGTTTAGTTGAAGGAGATGAGACCATCAGAAAATGGACCATTTTATGTATGAGATTCTGAATACAAACCTCATGGTACCCACTAAACAAAAAAGCAGAACAGAGACACAAATAATAAACAGGGATAAAACAAAGAAACACAACATAATAAACTACATAACTCAACTGATAAACCAAAAAACACAAGACAAGAAACAAAGGAAATTCAGGAGAATCAGAAAACAAGTGATAAAAAGGCAGCATTAAGCCCTCATATATCAATAAACAACCTAAACATAAATGGATTGAATTCTCCAATAAAAACACACAGAGTCGTGAGATGGATTAAAGAAAAAGACTCAACATTATGCTGCCTCCAGGAAACACATCTCAGCTCCAAAACAAACACAGGCTCAGAGTGAAGGGATGGAAGATGATACTCTAAGCTAATGGCAAACTGAAAGCAGGTGTCAGAATACTTACATCAGAGAAAGTAGACTTCAAGATAAGACAGAGAAAGAAAGACAAAGAGGAGCAATATATAATGATCAAAGGGACACTCCACCAAGAAGACATAGTACTTATAAATATCTATGCACCCTATACAGGAGCACCAAAGTACATGAAACAACTATTAACACACCTAAAAGAAGATATTAATAACAACACAATAATAGTAGAGTACCTCAACACTCCATTCACATCAATGGATAGATCACCCAGACAGAAAATCAACAAGGAAACAGTGGAATTAAATGAAAAGCTAGACCAGTTGGACTTAATAGACATATAGAGAACAATCCATCCAAGAACAGCAGAATACACATCCTTCTCAAGTGCGCAGGGAACATTCTCAAGGATAGACCATATGTTGGGAAACAAGGAAGCATCAATACATTTACAAAGACTGAATAATAACAGACGTCTTTTCCAATCAGAATGGCAGCAAGCAAGAAATTAATTACAAGAAAAAAGCTAAGAAAAGGACAAAAATGTGGAGACTAAACAACATGCTATTAAACAACGAATGGATCATTGAAGAAATTAAAGAAGAAATCAAAAAATATCTGGAGACAAGTGGAAATGAGAACATACGATACAAACTCATATGGGATGCAGCAAAAGCGGTACTAAGAGGGAAATTCATTGCAATAGGGGCTCACCTTAACAGACAATAAAAATTCCAAATAAGCAATTTCAAACTACACTTAACTAAATAAGAAAAAGAACAAACAAAGCCCAAAGACAGCAGGAGAGAAATAATAAAAATCAGATCAGAAATAAATACAACTGAAACAAAAAAAGTCAGTAGAAAGGATCAGTGAAATAAAGAGCTTCTTCTTTGAGAAGATAAACAAAATTGACAAACCTCTAGCCAGACATACAAAGAAAAAAAGAGAGAAAGCTCAGATAAACAAAATTAGAAATGAAAGAGGAGAAATAACAATGGATACCACAGAACTACAATGGATTATAAGAGAATACTATGAAAAGCTATATGCCAACAAAATGGACAGTCTAGAAGAAATGCATAAATTCTTAGACTCGTACAACCTCTCAAAGCTGAATCAAGAAGAAATAGATAATCTGAATAGACCAATCACAAGTAAAGAGATTATAAGTGCAATCAAACGCTTCCCAAAAAATAAAAGCCCAGGACCAGATGGCTTCCCTGCAGAATGCTATCAAACTTTCAGAGAGGATATAATACCTATCCTTCTCAAGCTATTCCAAAAACTCAGGGAAGATGGAACACTTCCTAACACATTCTACAATGCCAACATCACTCTGATACCAAAGCCTGACAAGGACAACAAAAAAAAGGAAAATTACAGGCCAAGATCACTGATGAACATAGATGCAAAAATCCTCATGAAAATATTGGCAACCTGAGTAAAGCAATACATCTAAAAGATCATACATCATGATCAATTGGGATTTATACCAGGGACACAGGTATGGTTCAAGATCCTTAAATCAATGTGATACACCACATTAACAAAAGGAGGAATAAAAATCACATGATCATCTCAATAGATGCAGAGGAAGCATTTCACAAGATCCAATGGCCATTTCTTTTTTTTTAGTCCATAGAATTGATATTTTAATAATAATACTAAGCGCTGCAATAGTGTGATAAGGCAGGCATCATAATGCATTGCTTGTATGATTATAAACTGTTATAGTCTAGAAAGGAATTTAACCACAGGTTTGAATAAGCCCTAATAATATTCAAACTCCATTTAAGGTTCCATAGCTTTCAAAAAAGGAGATATGTAGATATGGACTGAAATACAAGGATATTTTTTTGCAACATTAGGACTTTTAAATAAAGGATTCATGCCCATTGAAAAACATTTCAAACAAAAACAAGTACAAAGAAAGAGAAAAACAATCAACCAAAATCTTACCACTTAGTATCCACCACGATTAAAATAAAGTGACCACATTCCAGATACATTTCTGAACCTGTATGCAGAAAGAGGTCAGTTGGTAAGTGTTTGGATTAAATGGAAATAATTTCATAAAATAGTCTCATATAATGTTATTATTAGGAAAATAAACCATTCCACAGATTTTACTTAATTTTACAGAAAAATATATAAATTGAAGTAAAACTGGGGTTTATTAAACTTTGGAAAAGTGTTTCTATACTATAAGAGAGTTCATTTATTCCACAATACCTTTAAACATTGTATTAATTTCCTAGGGCTGCTGTAACAAAGTAGTACAAATTAGGTCATACAGCAGAAATTTACTGTCTCACAGTTCTGGAGGCCAATTGCCATTTCTGATAAAAACTCCTAAAAGAATGGGGATAAAAGGAAATTACCACAACACAATAAATATGACAAACCCACAGCCAACATCATACTTAATGGGGAAAAACTGAACGCCATCCCTCTGAGAACAGGAACAAGACAAGGATGCTCACTATCACCACTCTTATTCAACACAGTACTGGAGGTTTTGGCCAGAGTAATTAGGCAAGAGAAAGGAATAAAAGGAATCCAAATAGGGAGTGAATAAGTGAAACTCTCACTGTTTGCAGATGACATGATCTTATATATAGAAAACCATAAAGAATCCATTGGAAAACTATTAGAAATAATTAACAACTGCAGTAAAATTGCAGGGTACAAAATCAGTTGCATTTCTATACTCTAATAATGAATTTAGAGAAAGGGAACTCAAGAATACAATTGCATTTACAATCACAGCAAAAGAATAAAATATCTAGGGATAAATTTAACCAAGGAGGTGAAGGGCTTATACAACGAAAACTATTACATTATTGAAAAAAATAGATGATGACATGAAGAGATGGAAAGAGATTCCATGCACATGGACTGGAAGAATAAACATAGTTAAAGTGTACATACTACCCAAAGCAATCTACAGATTCAATGCAATTCCAATCAGAATCGCAGTGACATTACTCACGAAAATAGAACAAAGAATCCTAAAATTTATATGGGGCAACCCAAGACCCCAAATTTCTGAAGCAATCCTGATAAAAAAGAACAAACCTGGAGGCATCACAATCTCTGACTCCAAAATGTAATACAAAACCATAGTTATCAAAACAGCATGGTACTGGTACAAAAACAGGCACACAAATCAATGGAACAGAACTGAAAGCCCAGAAATAAAACCACACATCTATGGACAGCTAATCTTCAACAAAGGTCAAAAAACATACAAAGGAAAACAGATAGTCTCTTTCATAAATGTTGTTATGATATCTAGACAAACCCTTGCAAAAGAATGAAACTAGACCATTATCTCATGCCATACACAAAAATAAACTCAAAATGGATCAAAGACTTGAAGATAAGTCCTGAAACCATAAAACTCCTGGAATATAATATGCGTAGTACACTCGTTGACATAGAACTTAAAAGGATCTTTTCAAATAGCATGTCTTCTCGGATAAAGGAAACAATAGAAAAAATAAACAAGTGGGAATTCATCAGACTAAAGAGCTTCTGCAAGGCAAAAAGAAACTAGGATGAAAACAAAAAGACAACCCATCAAGTGGGAGAAAATATTTGCAAATCATATTTCAGACAAGGGGTTAATCTCCATAAGATATAAGTAACTCACACAACTGAACAACAACAAAGCATACAGCCAGATCAAAGAATGGGCAGAGGATATAGACAGACATTTTTCCAAAGAAGATATACAGATGGCCAATAAATACATGAAAAGATGTTCAATATCACTAATTATCAGGGAAATGCAAATCAAAACTACGCTAAGATACCACCTAACACCTGTTAAAATAGCTATAATCACTAAGACTAAAAATAACAAATGTTGGAGAGAGTGTGGAGAAAAGAGAATCTTCATGCACTGCTTCTGAGAATGCAAATTGGTGCACTCACTATGGAAAACAGTATAGAGATTCCTCAAAAAACTAAAAATAGAAATACCGTATGACCCAGCTTTCCCACTACTGAGCATCTACCCCAACAACTTGAAATCAACAAACCTAAGTAACGTGTGTACCCTTATGCTTATTGCAGCACTATTCACAATAGCCAAGACATGGAAACAACCCAAGTGCCCATCGACAAGTGATTTGATAAAGAAGATATAGTATACATATATGCAATGGAATACTACTCAGCCATAAAAAGGACAAAATCATTCCAATTGTAACAACATGGATGGACCTGGAGAGTATTATGCTAATTGAAATAAGCCAGACTGAGAAAGACAAACACCATATGATTTCACTTATATGTGGAATATAAACAAACACACAAAGAAAACAGTTCAATGGTTTCAGGAGAAGGGGGTGGGGATGGGCACAAGGGGTTAAGGGGAACACTTATGTGGTGACAGGAAATAACGTAGAACTGAAATTTCACAATGATGTGAAGTATTATGAACTCAATAAAAAAATGGGCAGAGGATCTGAACATTTTTCCAAAGGAGATATGCAGATGGCCAACAGGCACATGAAAACATGTTCAATATCACTAGTTATTAGGTAAATGCAAATCAAAACCACAATGAGATATCACCTTACACCTGTCAGAATGGTTATTATTAAAAATACAACAAATAACAAAGAGGATATGAGGAAAAGGGAACCCTTATACACTGCTGGTGGAAGTGTCAATTGGTGCAGCCACTATGGAAAACACTATGGAGATTCCTCAAAGAATTAAAAGTAGAACTACCGTATGATCCAGCTATTCCACTTCTGGGTGTTTATCCAAAGAATACAAAAACACTAATTCAAAAAGATATATGCACACCTATGTTCATTGCAGCATTATTTACAACAGTGAAAACATGGAAACAAGATAAGTGTCCTTCTACAAATGAGTGGACAAAGACGATGTAGTATATATATATATATATATATATATATATATACACACACACACACACATAATGGAATACTACTCAGTCATTAAAAGAAGACAAAATTGTCCCATTTGCAACAACATGGATGGACCTTGAGGGTATGACTTTAGGTGAAATAAGCCAGACAGAGAAAGACAAAGACTGTCTGATTTCACTCATATGTGGAAGATAACAAATACATGGATAAAGAGAACAGATTAGTGATTACCAAAGGAGAAGGGGGTTCAGGATTGGGCAAAAGGAGTAAAGGGGCACATATGCACGGTGATGGACAAAAAGGAGACCACTGGTGGTGAGCACAATGAATTCTATTCAGAAATTGATAAAAATGTACACCCCAAATTACACAATGCTATAAACCATTGTGATCTCAATAAAATTACTGGAAAAAAAGAGATATATGCACCCCTATGTTCACTGCAGCATTATTTACAATAGCCAAGACATGGAAACAACCCAAGTACCCATCAACAAGTGATTTGATAAAGAAGATATAGTATACATATATGCAATGGAATACTACTCAGCCATAAAAAGATGAAATTTTGTCATTTGCAACAATGTGGATAGAGCTTGAGGGTATTTTGCTAAGTGAAATAAGTCATACAGAGAAAGATGAATACTGTATTATTTTACTCATATATGGAAGATTAAAAACAACAATAACAAACAAACAAATACATAGATGCAGAGAACAGATTGGTGGTTACCAGAGGGGAAGGGGAGTGAGGGGAGGACAAAATGGGTAAAGGGAGTTATTTGTATGGTGATGGATGGCAGCTAGACTTTTGGTGGTGAATACAATTTAGTGTGTACAGAAGTCAAATTATAATGCTGTACATCTGAAATCTGTCTTATGTTATAGACAGATATTACCTCAGGTAAAAAACAAAAACAGAAACAAAACTACTGCTCTGTTCTAAAATAGTGGAGAAGAGGAAGGAATAAGACAGTATATCTTCTATTCAAATACAAAAAAAGCCCAAGGAGGTAATGTTTTCCCATTCTAGTTCTAGTATTATGAGAGGGGGGAAAAGACAAGTAATAAGCTTATATTAAAATTACCTTCTAATATTAATTTTGAACGTGGTATTAAGTGGATCTTTTGTAAATGAGAAAAGGAATTACAAGGCTTGTAAGAAAAAAACAGAGAGAGAAGTGACTTATCATGTGTAAGGGATCTTCAGAAAGATTTTCAGTTGTTTATCAGCAGAAACCTTGGAGTCCAGAAGCCAATGAGATAATATATTTAGCGTGATGAAAATAAAATGAACTTTAACTGAAAATTCTATAATGGCAAAAATGTCCTTCCAAAATGAAGGTGAAATAAAGATATTTTCAGACAAACAAAAACCAAGGGAGCCCATTAACTAGACCTGTCCTAAAAGAAATGCTAAAGTTAGTCCTTTAGGATGACAGTAACACTGAGAGCTATCTACAGATTCAATGCAATTTCTATCAGAATCCCAATGATGTTTCTGCAGTAATAGAAAAGACCATCCCAAAAGTTATATGGAATCTCAGGGACCCTAATAGGCAAAAGCAACTTGAAAAAGAAGAACAAAGTTGAAAGACTTATACTCCCTGATTTCGAACTTACTACAAAGCTACAGTAATCAAAACAGTGTGGTACTGGCATGATGACAGATATATAGATCAATAGAATGGAATAGAGAGTCCAGAAATAAATCCTTGCATATATATGTCAAACCATTTTTTTTTTGCAGGGAAAGATTTGCCCTGAGCTAACATCTGTTGCCAATCTTCCTCTTTTTTTTTCATCACCAAAGCCCCAGTGCATGGTTCTATATCCTGGTTGTAAGTCCTTCTAGTTCTTCTATGTGAGCCACTGCCACAGCATCTCAACTGACAGATGGGTTGCATAGTTTTGCAACTGTGAAACAAACCCAGGCTGCTAAAGCAGTGAGAGCACCAAACCTTAACCAATAGGCAATCAGGGCTGGCTCTATATTAAAGGATTCTTGACAAGGGTGCCATAACCATTAAATGAGAAAAGGAAAGTCTTTTCAACAATCATTTCTGGGAAAATTAGATATCCACATGCAGAAGAATAAAGCTGGACTCATCTTACATCACATCCAAAAAATGGACTCAAAATGAATCAAAGTCATAAATGTAAGAGTTTTATAAAACTGTAAAACTCTTTGAAGAAAACATAGAGGAAAACTTTCATGATAATAGATTTGGCAATTATTTCTTGGATATGACACAAAAAACAGACAACAAAAGAAAAAATAGATAAATTCTATTTCATCAAAATTAAAAAACTTGTGCATCAAATGATACTATCAACAGAGCGAAAAGGTGACCCACAAAATGGGAGAATATATTTGCAAATCATATATCTTCTAAAGGATTAATGTCCAGAATATAGAAAGAATTCCTACAATGCAACAATGAAAAACAAACCACCCAATAAAAACTGGACAAATGACTTGCATAGACATTTCTCCAAAGAATGTGAACAAATGGCCAATAAGAATATGAAAAGAGGGGGACAGACCTGTTGTCAAGTGGTTAAGTTTGCACGCTCTGCTTCAGCAGCCAGGGATTCACCAGTTCAGATCCTGGGCCCAGACCTATGCATCACTCATCAAGCCATGCTGTGGCGGCATCCCACACATAGGAGCTAGAATGACCTACCGCTAGGATATACAACTATGTACTGGGGCTTTGCAGACAGAAAGAAAGAAAAAAAAAGGAAGATTGGCACAGATGTTAGCTCAGAGCCAATCTTCCAGAAAAAACAAAAAAGAAAATGAAAAGATATTCAGCATAACTAATCATTAGTAAAATGTAAATGAAAAGCACAATGAGATACTATTTCATACCCAAGTGAATGGCTCTTACCAAAAATAACAACTGTGCACAAAGACATGGAGAAATTGGAATCTTTGTGCATTGTCAATGGCAGTGTAAAATGGTGCAGCCACTGTGGAAAAACGTTTGGCAGTTACTCAAAATGTTAAATATAAATTACCATATGATCCAGCAACTCTACTTCTTAGTACATACCCAAAAAAATTGAAAACAGGAATTCGAACAGATACTTGTACACTAATGTTCATAACATCATTATTCACAACAGCCAAAGGTCGAAAACAACCCTAATGTCTACTAAAAGATGAATAGACAAACAAAATGTGGCATGTGCAATAGAATATTATACAGACTTAAAAAGGAATCAAATTCTGATACACACTATAACATGGATGAACCTTGAAAACATTATGCTAGGTTAAAAGACAGAAGAGAACAAATATTTTATGATTCCACTCATGTGAAGTAGAATCAGAATCAAGAAAAGGCAAATTCATAGTGATAGAAAGGAGAAAAGAGTTTACCAGGGGCTGAGGGAGGGAGTAATGGGAAATTATTTTTTCATGGGTATATATTTCCTGTTTGGGATAATGAAAAATTTCTGAAAATGGAGTGTGGTGATGGTTGTACAACAAGGTGAAAGCACTTCATGCCACTGACCTGTACACTTAAAAATGGTTAAAATGGTAAATTTTATGTTATGTCTATTTTACTCCAGTTAAAAAATCCAAAAAGAATCAATGACTGTAATACATCTAATAGTATGAAGAAAAAAAACACATGCACCCCCCCCATACACACAGGTAACTATGTAGACGTGGATAAGTTATTTAGCTTCATTGTGGTCATCTTTTCACAATGTGTGTGTGTGTATATACATACATCAAAAGACAAAGAGAATATATATTTATATAAACATATATATTAACATCAAGTTGTACACCTTAAATACATATAATTTCTATATGTCAAAGATATCTCAATAAAGTTGTTAAAAAACACATGATCATTTCAATTGACAAAGAAAAGGCATTTAACAAAATCCAACTCCTTTCATGATAAAAAGCAATCAACAAACTAGGAATAGAAGATTTCCTCAACAAGATAAAAGACATATGTGAAAAATGCAGAGCTAACTTCATATTCAATAGTGAAATATTTAATCTTCCCCTAAGATTAACAGGAGAACAATAGTTCCTCTCACCATTTCTATTCAATATTATACTGTAGTTTCTAGCCAGGGAAATTAGACAAGAAAAATAAATGAAAGGCATTCAGATTAGAAAGACAGATGTAAAACTATCTCTATTTGCAGATGACGCAATCTTATATATAGATGATCCTAAAGAACCCTTGAAAAACTATTAGAACTATTAAAAGAATTCAGCCAAGTTTCAGGAACAATATCAATGCACAAAAATCAATCGTATTTCTATACACAGTCAGTGAACAATTCAAAAAGGAAATTGAGAAAACAATTCCATTTATGATAGCATCAAAAAGTACAAAAGCTAGGGCCGGCCCCATGGCAGAGTGGTTAAGTTTGTGCGCTCTGCTTCAGCGGCCTGGGGTTTCACCAGTTTGGATCCTGGATGCGGACGTGACACTGCTCATCAGGCCATGCTGAGGTGGCGTCCCACATAACACAACCAGAAGGACCACAACTACAATTGGGGCACTTTGGGGAGAAGAAGAAGAAAAGAAAAAAAAGAGATTAACAACAGAGGTTAGCTCAGGTGCCGGTCTAAAAAACAAAAACTACAAAATAATTTAGAAATACACTTAACTAAAACTACAAACGTTGCTGAAAGAATTTAAAGAAGACCTACATAAATTGAAAGATACCTCATGCTCATGAAACACCCTATGTTTACGGATTGGAAGACAATATTGTTGAAATGGCAATTCTCCTCAAATTTATCTACAGATTCAGCACGCAAATCTTATCAAAATCACAATGGCCCATTCTTTTTTCAGAAAAGGAAAAGTCAATCCTAAAATTCATATGGAATTGAAAGGGACCGTGATCTGCCAAAACAATCTTGAAGAGTAGCATTTTTGGAGAACTCTCACTTCCTGATTTCAAAACTTACTACACAGCTACAGTAATCAAAAAAGTGTGGTCCTGGCACAGGATAGACCTATATAGATCAGTGGTATAGAATTGAGAGTTCAGAAATAGACCAATGTATCTATGGTCAATTGATTTTCAACAAGGGTGCCAAGACAATTAAATTGGCTAAGAACTGTCTCTTCAACAAATGGTTCTGGGATAATGGGATATCCATGGCTAAAATAATGAATTTGGTCCTATTCCTCACACCAAATATAATAATTAGCTCAAAATAGATCAAAGACATAAATATAAGAGCTTAAAACTAAATATTTATAAGAATACATCCGGGTACATCTTCAAGACCGAGGATTTGATAATGTCGTCTTAGCAATGACATCAAAAGAACAGCAATAAATAAAAAATATGTAATTGGATTTCACCAAAATGAAAAACTTTGTGCATTAAAAACACTATCAAGAAAGTGAAAAGACAATCCTCAGAAAGGGAGAAAATATTTTTAAATCACATATCTGATAAAGGGTCTCAAATCCAGAATTTATAAAGAACACTTACAACACAACAACAAGAAACGAAACCAATTTCAAAATAAACAAAGAACTTGAATAGACATTTCTCCAAAGATACACAAATGTCAAACAAGCATATGAAAAGACGCTCATCATTAGTCATTAGAGAAATGCAAATTGAAACCACAAGGAGATACTACTTTACATCCACTAGGAGGGCTGTAATGGAAAAAATGGTTGAAACATTTCTAAAATGAGTCATTAAAGATGTATAATCTCACAAATCTAGTGTTGAAATACTAAATTCCTATTATAATTATAGTAAAAGTTTTGATTATAGGTTTGTTATCTAGATTATTCTGTTCAAGAGAACAGACTAATAATTTGTGTGCAAGGATCATTTATAATCTTTTTTTTTAAAAAACTAAACATCTTAAGATCAGATGGAATGGTTAAATTATGAAAATGTTCTTATGCTGATTTTAATGAAACTACTATAAAACCTGTTTAAGATAGTATCTAATAACCTAAGCAAATGCTTATTCTGTATGGAAAAGGGCATGCCATGAAAATGCATATGCAAAGTTATCCCAACTTTGTAAGAGCTTATTAAAAATGGAATGTAAAGTGTTAATATTTTGCTACGAGCCCTTGCAAATAGGAGGTGGGTTTATAGTTGATCATTTTCTTCTTCACGTAAATTTTCTGAATTTTACGCCATGCCCACATAGTGCATACAATTCATTTGCAATTGGTGAACAAGAGAAAAAAGGAAAAAGAAAAAAATCTCCTCAAGAAATAAAATCCAAGAATGACCAGTCGGTAAAAATTACCTAGAGATGGGGTCAAGATGGCAGATTGAGCACTAGCGCATTTCTCTCGCCTACCTCAAAGCCCCTTAATGATGGGAAAGGGAGGGTTCTCTAAATAAAGAATAACTCCAGAAGGGCACGTGGGAAAGGGAAGAGCAAATTCCTAGAAGATGGAAAGCAGATGGGGCAGGGGCACTGAGGTGGGGGTGAGGGTGGGGAGCCTGGAAGCCCTGAACCGGGAAGGGAAGCCAGGCAGTTAGGCAGAAGGGTTATGGGCCGGCTGCTGCTGATTTTGGAAAGGGGCGGGGCGGGACCTGGAGCCAATGAGCGCCTTCCCGGCCAGGGCAGTGGTGGGCATGAGAATTGGGGAAAGGGTGGGCCGCGCGCTGTTTGGCAGGAAGGGGAGGTCTCTTTCTTGGAGGGAAGCTGCCCCTCGGAAAGAGGGAGGAGATGGCCACGGTGGCGACAGCGGCTGGTGGGAGCCCAATGTGGCAGAGTGGCCGCTGCCGCCGACAGGAAGGCGGAGGGCCCGCGAGCCGAGCGCTGGAGACACAACCGCCATCCTCTTCGCCTGCCCCGCCGCACTCCAACACACGCTCCTCGCCTACAGATCCTGCCTTCCCAGGTCTTACAAGCACCCAACTCCTTGGCTGCTTATCCTCTTTCACCACAGGCTCACAGCGGAGGCAGCAGCGAGGTGTCCGATTTGAGGCCTGTGATTCTCGGCCTTGAGAAGTCTGTGCCCCTGGGCCTGGACAGTGTTGGATGCCAGGCGGTAGGAATAGGGGGCTGCGCCCTATTTCGTTGACTCTAACCGCACCTCCCTTGCTTTAGCTGAGGCCGAATGAGCTGGGGAAGAAGATTACTGCAGGCACGCAGCCAGGAGGCCCTGATTTCAAGCTTTCCTGTGTAGCTTTCGGGAAAAACAGGCGCGGGTGCACGGAGTGCACTAATTAGGGGAAAAAGCTCACCGTGCCATGCACTGAATTTTTTTCTTAATTTCGTTTTTCGGCCCGCCTTGCTGTTGTGCTCCTCACAGGCATGAAGACCCCGTTTGGAAAGGCAGATGCAGGGCAGCAGTCCAAAACAGGCGCAGGTGATGCAAGTGTGTCTGTTACCGTGATGAAGAGAAAGGTTGCCCACAAGCAGCATAGGAGCAGACCCACCTCCCAGCCTCAGAGGAACATCGTGGGCTGCAGAATTCAGCATGGATGGAAGGATGGAGATGAACCTCTGACACAGTAGAAGGGAACTGTTTTGGATCAGGTACCTGTAAATCCCTCTCTGTATCTCATCAAATATGATGGATTTGACTGTTTATGGATTGGAACTTCACAGAGATGAAAGAGTGTCCTCACTTGAAGTCCTTCCTAGTAAAGTTGCATCATCTAGAATTAATGATACACACTTAACAGAAATTATGATTGGCAAAGCAGTGGAACATATTTTTGAGACAGAGGAAGGTTCCAAAAATGAATGGAGGGAAATGGTCTTAGCTCAGGCGCCTATCATGAGCACGTGGTTTTACATTACCTATGAGAAAGATCTTGTATTATATATGTACCAGCTCTTAGATGATTATAAAGACAGTGACCTACACATTCTTCCAGATTCCCCTGATTCTCTTCCCTCAGAGAGGGAGCCAGGAGAAGTCATAGACAGCTTAGTAGGCAAACAGGTGGAATATGCCAAAGACGATGGCTCCAAGAGAACAGGCATGGTTATTCATCAGGTAGAAGCAAAGCCCTCTGTGTACTTCATCAAATTTGATGATGATTTCCATATCTATGTCTATGATTTGGTAAAAACATTTTAGAGATCATCTTGAAAATTGCCGCATATGTGAGACTACTTGTAAAATTTGTGCACGCAGAAAGTCTTGATTGCTTTCCAATTTATAAGAACCATCTTCTCCCTTTTTGCATGCTTTTGCCTGGTGACCAGTTGGAACTTCTACCCTCTCAGACATTTTTGGAAGAAACTTTTTGCCCTTCTCTCCAAACCTTTTACTTAGTTCCTCCTCCCAAGAGAATGTTTGATTGATCTAATTAGTGAAAAGAGTAAAGTCTGACATCT
This sequence comes from Equus quagga, assembly GCF_021613505.1. Classification (NCBI taxonomy): domain Eukaryota; kingdom Metazoa; phylum Chordata; class Mammalia; order Perissodactyla; family Equidae; genus Equus; species Equus quagga. Next base: position 77,356,702 of record NC_060276.1, read on the forward strand.
ACTGGCCCATATTTTTATCTTTGGTGGTGTTAATAGGTTAAAGATAGCTAAACACTTCTTGCTGCGTTCTTTTGGGCGATTGGACTGTCTGCACTTAATGAAGTGTCAAGCTTCCTGAGATATTCAGTGTGACTAGCTGTGTGTCTTTGCAACTTCAACTCTCCCCTCAGGTATTTTTTTTTTTTTTTGAGAAAGCTCAGCCCTGAGCTAACATCTGCCAATCCTCCTCTTTTTGCTGAGGAAGACTGGCCCTGAGCTAACATCCGTGCCCATCTTCCTCTACTTTATATGTGGGATGCCTGCCACAGCATGGCTTGATGAGTGGTGTCATGTCCACACCCGGGATCCGAACCGGTGGACCCCAAGCCACCAAAGCGGAACGTGCACACTTAACTGCTGCACCACCAGGCGGGCCCCTCAGGTAGCTTTAAAAGTCTGGTTTGAGGAGGAGTGGGAAGCCTATTTTGGTTTCCTCTCCAAATTGCGTTTTCAGTTCTAACTGTACTAAAAGTAAGGCTAACATTTTGCCCCCTTTCTGATTCTTGAACCTATTGCTCAACTTGGTTCAAAATCAAGAGGGTAATTACTTTGCATTTTAATACATGAGCATAGGCTGAGAAACTTTACAAAATTGATAAGAGGGCAAGCATTTGGGAACCAAACTAGAAGTGGAGAAATTAAGATTGGTCGTCAGTGGCATTTAGGGTTTCTGTTGTCTGCAATGGCTCTGTCTGGTGCCTGCAGACATGGAATGGTTTTTTACAGACGCAGGCTGTGCAGACAGACTTTAGCACACATGGGCTTTGCCAGCCCAATGGAGCATTAAGCCAGGTTCTAAGTAGAGTCCTCAGTCACAGGGTAAAGGCTGGGTTTAGCAAGGATTCGTAGATCTGTCCAAGACCTCAAAGTGAAAGAGCAAAAATTTGGAATCAGACTGAGATACAAATTTCTTTCCTATACCAAGAGAGACTCTGAGAAATTTTAGATTAGGTTTTAGATTTGATTCCTAGGGGACTTCCGAGTTCCAGCATATGAGGTGTGCAAGGCACTTGCTAGAACTAAGGGAGGCTGAAAATAGGCTTTGCTCCCATGTAGGAACTGGTGGGCTCATCTATTATGGTGTCCTAGCAAGACTGTGGAACACATAGATTAGAATCAGTGCTGGATGATCAATAGGCTTAATGATGTTTTAAGTGCTGGCATTGGTAGATAGAAATTTAATAGATATTTGTTAGTGTTGTGTTTCAACTTTACCTTCTTTGTTTGCTGGCCCTACGAAACTCCTGTGCAGATAAGGGTGAGCCCTACTGTAGCAGAAAAATAAATAATGGAACAGGCCTTGTACCTTCCATTATTGAAGGATTTAGTGAAGGTTAGCCAAAGCCTAGGAAAGCAAGATTGAAAAGTAAGCAAGGTTTTGGAGAGAAGCACCTAGCCAAAGCCAATGCTTTCTCATTGGGCTTCTGATAGAAACTACATTAGCAGTAACAGGCCTTGGACTTCTGAAAATTTGGGGTTGTGACTTATGGCATTTACAATCAAGCACTTGGGAAATATCTTCCAAGTTAGTTTAAGTTCACAGGCCATAAAGTCCAGACTACCAGCACAGACAGACGGGCAGCCCACTGAGGATGAAACCAAAAAGATATTCTCTTTTCTCTTATGTTTTCTCTGTCTACTTCTCTTATCTTTGATGCCCCTAAGTCTATGCTCAGATATTTTACTGACAACAGCAATGTGCATCTGTACTACCCAATGTACTAAGTCCTGGGGACATAAATTTGCTTGGAATATCTGTTCTAGTGACTGGAGATTACTATGCTTTCTAATATTTTGGATGTGAGGCTGATACTGTGATAGTCTTATGTCCTATTAACCCTGTGGACTCTTAAAAATGTATGACATGCAGTTGTAGGGTTAGATTAATTCAGCCCTTGAAGACCTGAAGAAAGTATACCCAATCATGGGGAAGACAGCCCAGGCTGCAGCTGCTGAAGGAACCCTATATCTGTCCAGACATCTTTATGAGATCTGTATGGCTGAAATGAGAAAAACAAGAAATTGAGAAAGGCAGAATTTTGGACTTTAATTCCTTTGGACTTTTAAATAGAAATTTAATTTGGGGCATTTATTTCTCCCTTGGAGTTTAATAGTTGCTATGGATTACATATAGTTCAAATTAAGGCATTTTTATATTGTTGTTGACATTGTACTATTTGAAGTCTTATATTGCTATCTTTGGGGCTCATTATATAATCTTTGTAAGCTAATTCCAGATAATATGGCTGGACATAATTGTAAATCGAGACTAACATAGTGAATTTTCAGCCTAGAGTGTAATGTAACCTTGGAGTTAATGTAATTGCTCTTCTTTTCTAACTTATTTCAGAGGTTTCTAGGGGCAAAAGCAGAACTACTCACCAGTCTTACACAGAGATGATCAAGACATTCCTAAGATATTGCTGGTCTCCCCCAAAGGGGACAGCCAAGCCCTCTTTGTTAACCATAGTCTTGGGTGTTGACCACTGTGGCTTAAGAGAATAAAGATCCAAGAGTATGATGGGATCTATCCTCTGCCTTTCTCCATGATCCTGACCAAAAAAAAAGGACTTGAACTTCTCAAAAATATTTGGAAGAAAATTTCTACCCATCTCCACTTGCCACCCATTCAGTCTTCCATATGGGAGGAGGAATAACTTGGTGAAATTGGGGAAATGGTTATTATGGAGAAGCAGCATAGGCCCCTCTTGGCTCTTGAGCTAATTCCTTATGGTAAGGTATGGGAAAGACTGCAGTCCTTCACTACGTGGCTGGGTAAATGTCACTCTATAGACTCCTCTCTCCCTCTGGAGTGAGATCTCGTTGTCTTTAGACTTGGGGTAGAAGCTCGTTTCAGGCTGAAATCCAAACCATGTACTCCAGTCCAGATCTATCTGCAATAAAGCTGGTATCTGTTTTTATTCTTTTAAAAATTTTAATATATAAATTGTTTTTGAAAAAAAGACACATGCCTCTGGTAAAATCCAAATAATACAAAAGGGTATACAGTAAAAAGTAAGTATCCTTTCTTCCTTCCTACTCCTGACCTCAGTCTCCCAGTCCTACTTTCCAGAGGAAACCACTGTTAGCAGTTACTAGGTATCTATCCTTCCAGAGATAATCCATGTATTTACAAGCATATTATATATGTATGTGTATCGGTTTTTTAAGACAAATGGTGGCATCTGTACATGCTGTTCTGAATTTTGCTTTTTCACTTAACAATATATTAAAACTGGTATTTTAATCCCTCTTTTATTGCTGTGTATATTTTTTAGTTGATTCTGAATCTATAAGGGAAGGAGGTGTAATTAATTCAAACCTTCAAACCTCAACCTAATTTAATGAAAACTTACATGTCCCTGAAAACCCATTATTTCTTCCAGGCAAATTTTTATGATTAGTAGAATGTGAAATATATGTGAAGATGATCAAATTTGTTAAAGGATCCCCTTGAGAGAGGCCAGTTTATTTTTAGTGAGGGAAAATAAGGGAAAATCAACTATAAATTGAAGCTGTGGGAAAAAAGAGGGTAACATAATCAACAATACAAAAATGACATGAACAATCATGTTTTTATTCCAGCTTGCACTCACATCTACTGGCATATGCAAATTAATGCTGATAGTTTTTATTTGCCTTTTCTGACAGAATGCTTTCCTGTTTGTAATAGGAAGACCATTTTAAACAGGTTTAAACAGTTACCAAGCACCACTGATTCATGTAACTAAAATAATCCAGAGGTTAGATGGGCTTCATGCACAGTTTGATTGGTCTTCAGGCTCAGTCTATGATTCTTTAGCATTGTCCCTCCTCTGTATGTCATTTTCATTCTCAGGCTTCCTTTCTTCACAGTAGCAAAATTGGACCAGCAGTTCCAGGCTATAGCAGTTCTAGTCTAGAGAAAGACAATCTATGTCCTGTGATGCATTCTGAATTGGCTTACCTGGACTAATCATTGAAGTCTCATGGATAAAATGCACTGATTGGCTTAGCCAAGGCATGTGTTCCATCCCTGAACTCTAGGATATATCTCCCTAAAACCAAATGGATTACTAATAAAATCAGTGACATGTGGAGTGAATGCCATGAACTAATCAGAAATGTTTAGTATAGCTTCTTACTTTAGGTAGTAAGCATCCATGGACACCGTTCTTCCCACAGATCTGCTTTCAAAAATGCCCACACCTACATGTAGTGAATTCATGTCCTCAGAGGAGAAAGAACCTAAAGTCTTATCCAGTTACTGCATTTAGTATTAAATTTAGGATCTCTAGTTGGTATGAAGCCATTTTCAGATCTATCATCCTAGTGGTCTCATCATTTGTAATTAAGTTACAAACTACCCTTTACCCCAACATAGCCAATATGCAGTTGTGGAGAAATAACCAAAGAAATATAATGAAAACTACCATTTGAAAAAGGGAGAAAATAGGAAACAATACACAGTAGTTTCTGACTCGAAGCTTATATCCTAACCTGTTAGACAAAGACTCTCTGCCCTGGCAGGGGTTCTCTGGTCAGCCAGCCTCTTTTTGTTCTCTGAAAAGGTCTCCCTTGGAGACGTATCTTGAATGGGTGCACTTTAAGGGGGATGAACATGTTTACCAGTCTACTTCATCTTATGCCATTTTTTGTGCCTTAGAGTTGTCTTGGGTTAAATAATCAGGTTTTTTTGTTGTTGGCCAGGGCTGGGGTTTCTTTAATATAGTAGTTCTCAAACTTTAGCACATATTAGAATCACCTGGAGAACTTGTTAAACTACAGATTACTGGGACCCATCAACAGAGATTCTGCTTCAGTAGGTCTAAGGTGGGGTCCAAGGATTTATATTTCTAACAAGTTCTCACAGGAGACTGATGCTGTTGGTCCTGGGACCCAACATTGAGAATCACTGACTTGTAGGTGGAAATTGAAGGCAGAGTCATTATTTCCTTAACTTACCTGAAATGAGTTTACTTTGAATTCTTGCTAAAATATAAATTCCAGAGCCCCACCTTAAATTTAATGAATCAAAATTTCTTGGCAGGGTAGTGGAGGGACCTGAAAAAGGTCTGCCAGACATCCCAGATGATTCTTATCATCATCAATACCAATTGGGAAATTAGTCTTTTCTTGCCCCTAATCTTATTTCCTGATAAGTCTCCCATCACCTTGCCCTTGCTCTCAGAAAACCTAGTTTAGGGTAAAAAAGTTTGGCTTCTCCAATCCTACAAGTTTCCAAATTACCCAGATCTCTTTCAACTAGGATTTCAGCAAACAAGTAACTAAGCTAGCAAAGCTCTATTTTCTTCCCTATTTTCAGATAGACCAGTTTCAACTATGGAGATAGTATGGTTAACTTTGGCCTAAGAAACATAGATCTGAAGGCCACATGCTCCTCAAAAGAACATAGACTAGGAGAAAGAGTGAGGTCAGTAGAGTGGGCATTAATTCCTGACTCCACTAGCTCTGTGATTTTGGGCAAGTGACCTAATCTTCCTAAGCCTATTATTGTGGATAATAATCCTTATCTTACTCAGTTCTGTTGAAAACTAAACAAGAAACTGCATATAACTTAGAAACTTGCATATAACATAGTGCAGTGCAGGTACTTAATAAAGATGAATTCCGTTTAGTTCTCAAGAGGGTAGAGCCCATGTCCTTTTGGTAAACCTTTATATTTAGGAATGCACCAGTGACATTTAGCTAGTGAATACAGTCCAGAAATTCTGTTACTGAAATGTGACTTTAAATAATTCTTTGGATGTACAAAGCTCTTTCCTTTCCTGAGAACTTTCTCAGAGAACTCATTAATCTTCATAACATTCCTGGGTGGTTAGGAGGGCAAGGTGTATCCTATTTTGTAGGTTAAATCATTCATTTATTCAACTACATTTGATGGACTTGGCCAATAGTGATGAAGGAGATAGATAAGGTCCATACTTTTAGGGGGCTTAGATTCTCAGAGAGGGGGAAAAACAACAATTATGTAGATAAATAACCTATACAATTTCAATAATGTTAAGTCATATGAAGAAAACAAAGCAAAGCAGTGAGATAGAGAGTAACTGAAATAAGGGAGCTATTTCAGCTATGGCTTTTCAGAAAAAGGCCTAACTGAGTAGATATTTGAGCAGACAACTGAATGATGAGAAACCAGCCCATGCTGGCTTTGAGGGAGGAGGAGGAGTGATCTAGAAAGAAAAACAAGTGGGAAGGCTGGGATAGCTGAAATTATTTATCCATGGTTATTAATTCAGCCGTGTGTTTAATACTGAGACCTATAGCTGATGATTCTTCTCTGCTGTTCTCTACAGCTGAGTCACTATGTCCCTGTTGTTTTCAGGGTTTTGTTTTGTTTTGTTGGAGATCAAAGGCTATTACAGACAACATGTTCGTGCATTTTTTCAATTGTTACCCTGATCCTGGAAATGAAATGAAGAGGCTTAAGAGGTCACTGATTAAGTAGAAATTGGGCAGATTTCTTCCCCTACCCCAAATTCATGAAACAGGGATGCAGCACAGAGTTAAATTTGAAGCCCATATGTAATATAATGAATGTGAGTACCCATTTTTGTGTTTATTGTTTCAAGCACACACTACATGACATTTGCACAATTTAGTTTATATCATTCATCTCTGGAGGGTGATGGGATGGCAATAAGTATTCATTGAAAACCTAGTATGTGCCAGGCACATGTTCTTAATCTCCACAGGGTACTGGGAGCTAAGTGTTACTACTTCCATTTTACAGATAAGGAAATCAAACTAGAGAGAAAAAGAAAACAAGGGTCATAAAGCTAGTAAGAGTGCTGGACATGAACCTAGGTCTCCTGATGCCAAGTGCTCTTCTAATTATTATTTTTGCTAACATTTACATAAATAAATGGGAAAGAAACAAGATCACCAAGCGAGAATTCAAAGTGATTTATAACTATGGTTTTCCCATTCTTCTTTCTCTAACACCCTCCCTCAATACACACTTTGTTCATACTGTTAAATCTCCTTTATTCATTTATTTATTCAACAAATTTACTTAGTACCTACTTTGTTCCAAGTACTTGGGATATAACTAGGCACTCAGGATATTTTGGTGAACAAAACAGTCAATGATCCCTGTCTTCATGGAGCTTACATGCAAACGAGAGGAGGCTGACAATAAACAATAAACATAATAAGTAAATAAATTGTATGGGATGTCATAAACTGACATTATGAAGTTTTTTTTCTGCTGTGAGCAAAAAGAATATTAGAGCAGGATAAGAGGTAAAGGAAGCAGTAGTTTGCAATATTAAATAAGGAGATTGGGGTAGACTTCATGGAGAAGGTGATTTTGAGTAAAGAAATGAAGGAAGTAAGGGAATTAGTTGAGCATATATCTAGAGAAAGAGCATTCCAGGCAAAAGGAACTGCTAAAGGAAAGTCCCTAAGGTATATGTGCTCTAAGCATATTCAATGACCAGCAGGGAGGCTACTTTGTCTGGAGCTACATAAGTGAGGGAGAGAGACGTAGAAGTCAGAGAGGCCATAAAGGACCAAATCATATAAGGACTTGTAAGGCATTGTAGGGACTCAGTATTAAATGAGGAGCCTGTCACAGGTTGGATTCCTCAGGAAGAAAACTCTGAAACAAAATTAATCCTTCAGAAAGTTTGTTAAGCAATGTTTTTGGGGTGAATACCTGGAAGAAATGAGAAAAAAGCAGTAGCACCTAGGGAGAAGTCAAGCTCTGATAAGGACTCAATGACAATGTCAGCCACAAACCCATACACTGATCAGTCATTGGATATAGGCTGCCCTGGGAAAGGATGTAACCTTGGACAAGGATGATCTCTGCAACTGAGGCAATCCTTAATGGGGATGACTGCTGAAGCTGGGGTAATATGTCTGTCAATGAAAAAGAACTTGGGTGTTACATCTCCATGTCCACAGAGTTGTTGCAGGTTTTGAGCAGATAATTGACCTGACTTATGTTTTTAAAAGGTCTCTGTGAAGTTTTGAGCACAAGCTGTAGAGGGAAAAGTGTGGAACCAGGGAAACTAGTCAGGGTGTTGTAGGAACCCAGGTGTGAGATGATACCTGAGAGGTAACAATGGAGGTGGTGAGAATTTGGACTTTGAATATATTTTGAAGGAAGAGGCAGCAGGATTTTCTCACAAATTAGAAGTGGAATATGAGAGAAATGGTGGAGTCATGGATGGCTCCAAGATTTTTGGACTAAATAACTTGAAGGATGGAGTTGACATCAACAGAGATGAAGAAGGCTACGGTTTGGGTGGGTGTAGAGGGTTCAGCAGAAATTCACTTTTGAACAAGTTGAGTTTGAGGTGTTTTTAAAACATCTAAGTGGAGATGTTGAGCTGTTATTCAATATATGAGACTGCAATTGAGAGGAGAGGTCTGACTGAGCTGGATACACAAATTTGGGAGTTTCTGTATATAAATGGTATTTAAAGCCATGGGACTTTATGAGATCACCCTTGGGAATGAGTGCATACGGAGAAGAGTATATGACCATGAGCAGAGCGCTGGGCCACAAAGAGATCAGGGAGAAGAGGAGACAAGCAAAAGAGAGTAAGAAGTCAAGACAAGTGAGGAAGGAGTTAAACGAAGGGTGTGGTATCCTGGAAGTCCTTCATTTTTAGCCACCTACCTGCCCCCCTAAACCTCTTTCTGACAAGTTATTTACATCCCATCTCAAATTTCCTCTCCAATATGTTTTATTTTTCTTTTCAGCTCCTTTGAATAAAAATGCCCATCACCAAGAACCAATACATGACATTGTTTTTATGTAGCAAAGTAATGTGTCCACCAGTATGAGCACCCTCAACTTATTCCTTCCTCAGATACCTCTAGAGCTGGAAAGATTTTGAGGGACAATGTGGTTTCCCTCAACCCACAACAATGTTATGAATGAGATCACCAGGCTATCAGCAAACACCTAGAAGGTAAGAGGTTTATATTTTAAATATCTTTTTACTCCACAACACAGCAGAAAGCAAATGGAGTAGATGAGGTACTCTGTCACAGAAGAGAGTGTCTTAGTCAAAGGGAGAGAGGGGAGATGGGCCACCAAAGCCTAGCTCAAAACTCAGTTGACTAAGCACAAAGAAGACAGGGCCAGTGAAAGAGAGCCTTTGCTCATCTGAGACTCTATTATATTAGTCCTTTGTGCTTTATACACACAGCCAAGCCCTATCCAGATGCTGTAATTCAGTGATTTGGCTCTTCTTACCAGTATTTAGTTATGGAACACAGAATATTTCTGGTGCAGATAGTCTCTGCAGGGACCTCAGTAGTCACCTCCCATACTAGCATAGTACTGACCTTGCAGAGCCTTCACCCTTCCCACTTACCCAGGTCTACTCAAGTTGTTGATTCCCATGGATATTTGTTGGTTTGTTATTTTTTGCATATTTGTTGATTCTCATGGCTCTATTCCTTGGCTATAAAATCTCCCTTGCTTAAACACTTAAGTAGACAAATCATTGTACACACACTTTCAAACTGACCCAGTCATATAATAATTCACATCATTCTTAGCCTACTCCTTTCTAAAACCTCATATACTTGGGATAGCATCAGTTCCCCTGAGTGATATTGTGACTATTCCTTTTGAGATTCCATTTTGCATATGAAGAGAAGAAGTCTTAGCAAATTTAAGAAGGTTGAAATCATACCAGCTATCTTTTCTGAACATGATGGTATGAAACTAGAAGTTAACACAAGAAAAAAGTTGGAAAATCTACAAATATGTGGAAATTAAACAACACACTGCTGAACAACCAGTAGATCAAAGAATAATTAAAAGTGAAATAAAAAAATGTCTTGAAGCAAAAGAAAATGGGAAGACAATGTACCAAGTGTAAGGGATGCTGCAAATGCAATTTTGAGAGGGAAATTTATAGTTATAAATGCATATATTAAGGAAATAGAAAGATCTCAAATAAACAACCTCACTTTAAAGAACAATGAACTAGAAAAAGAAGAACAAACTAAGCCCAATGTTAGAAGAACTCCCTTCAGCATTACTTGCAAGGCAGGTCTAGTGATGATGAAGACACCAAGCTTTTGTTTGGCTATGAAACTCTTCCCTTTCCCCTTCACATCTGAAGGATAACTCTGCTGGATAGAGTATTCTTGACTGGCAATTTTTTCTTTCAAATTTTCAATATGTCATTCTACTCTGTTCTGACTTACAGGGTATCTGCTGAGAAATCTGGTAGTAGCCTAATGGGGGTTCACAGTAGGGTACAATCATTTTTTCCTAGCTTTTGTTAAAAATCTTTCTTTGTCCTCAATTTTTGAACGTATCATTATAATGTGTCTTGGATAAGGTCTTTTTGCATTGAGATGGTAGGGTGATCTATAAGCTGTGTGAACTTGGATGTCTAAGTCTCTCCCACATTTGGGAAGTTCTCAGCCATTATTTCTTTAAATAGGTTTGCTGCTTCCTTTCTCCCTCTCTTATCCTTCTGGAAGCACATTCATTCTAATATTTGTTCCTTTTATGGGATCCCATAGATCACATAAGCTTTCTTCACCCTTTATCATTCTTTTCTCTTTGTTCTGTTCTAAGTGGGTTATTTCAACATTCCTATCCTCTAACTTAGTTATTCTATGTTCAATTTCCCCTACTCTACTACAGATGCTCTCTCCTGCATTTTTCATCTCATTCATTGAGTCCTCAGCTCCAGAATTTGTGTTTGGTTCTTATTTATGATTTCTATCTCTTTGGCAAAAATCTCACTTTGATTATATATCTTATTAAGACTGCATTGAATTATCTTTCTGAGTTTCCTTCTAGTTCATTTAATTTCATCAAAACAGCTATTTTGAATTCTTTATCAGCTAGTTTACAAAATTCAGTGCCTTTAAGTTCAATGATTAGAGAATTATTTTCTTCTTGTGAGGATATGTTTCCTTCATTTTTAATATTCCTTATAGTTTTGCATTGCCACTTTCACATTTGAAGTAGCACACACCTCAGTGAATCTATGCTAGTTGCCATCACATGAGATAGTCTGTTTGATGATATTGTTATTATAATGCAGTTTTCTCTGTCTTTGTATGGGTACGTCTATTCCATTCTTCTTTCTCCCTGCTGTGTCATAATTTGAATTTTTTTGTATTGAGGTCATAATAGTTTACAACATTGTGAAATTTCAGTTGTACGTTATTATTTCTCAGTCACCATAGACATGCATCCCTTCACCCCTTGTGCCCACCTAAAACTACCTTCACCTTGGTAACCACTAAACTGTTGTCTTTCTCTGTGTGTTTGTTTATCTTCCAAATATGAGTGAAATCATATGGTGTTTCTCTGTCTCTGTCTGGCTTATTTCACTTAACATAATACCCTCAAGGTCCACCCATGTTGTTGCAAATGAGATGATTTTGTCTTTTTTATGGCTGAGTAGTATCCCATTGTATATATAAACCACAACTTCTTTATCCAATTATCAGTTGATGGGCACTCGGGTTGCTGCCACATCTTGGCGATTGTGAGTAATGATGCAAAGAACATTTCAACTTCTTGAGATAAATACCCAGTACTGAGATTGCTGGGCCACATGGTATTTCCGTTTTACGTTTTTTGAGAAATCTCCATCGTGTTTTCAATAGTGGCCACACCAGTTTGCATTCCCACCAGCAGTGTATGAGGGTTACCTTTTCTCCACAACCTCTCCGACACTTGTTATTTTTTGTCTTGGTGATTATAGCCATTCTAACGGGTATAAAGTGGTATCTTACTGTAGTTTTGATTTACATTTCCCTGATATTAGTGATGTTGAACATCTTTTCATGCGCCTATTGGCCATCTGTATATATTCTTTGGAAAAATGTCTGTTCATATCCTCTGCCTATTTTTTGATTGGGTTGTTTGTGTTTTTTGTTATTCAGTTATATGAATTCTTTATATATCATAGAGATTAACCCCTGTCAGATATGTGGTTTGCAAATATTTTATCCCAGTTGATGGGTTGTCTTTTTCTTTTATTCCTGGTTTCCTATGCCTTGCAGAAGTTCTTTAGTCTGATTAAGTCCCACTTGTTTATTTTTCCTTTTGTTTTCCTTGTCCAAGGAGACATGGTATTTGAAAATATCCCTCTAAGGCCAATGTCAAAGAGTGTACTGCCCATATTTTCTTCTAGGAGTTCTATGGTTTTAGATCTTACCTTCATATCTTTGATACACTTTCAGTTAATTTTTGTGTATGGTGAAAGATAATGGTATACCTTCATTCTTTTGCATGTGGCTGTCCAATTTTCCCAACACCATTTATTGAAGAGACTTTCCTTTCTTCATCATGTGTTCTTAGGTCCTTTGTTGAAGATTACCTGTCTGTAGATGTGTGGTTTTATTTCTGGGCTTTCAGTTCTATTCCATTGATCTGTGTGCCTGTTTTTTCTACCAGTACCATGCTGTTTTGGTTGAAATAGCTTTGAAGGATATTTTGAAGTCAGGGATTGTGATGCTTCCAGCTTTATTCTTTTCTCTTAGGATTGCTTTATCTATTCAGGGTCTTTTGTTGCTCCATATTAATTTTAGGATTCTTTGTTCTATTTCGATGAAGATTCTCATTGGGATTCTGATAAGGATTGCATTGAATCTGTAGATTGCTTTAGGAAGTATGGACATTTTTACTATGTTTGTTCTGATCAATGTGCATGGAATATCTTTCCATTTCTTTATGTAATCATCAATTTCTTTCAGTAATGTCTTATAGTTTTCATTGTATGGGTCTTTCACCTCCTTGGTTAAATTTATTCCTAGATATTTTATTCTATTTGTTGCGATTGAAAATGAGATTGTATTCTTGAGTTCTCTTCCTGTTAGTTCATTATTAAAGTATAGAAATGCAACAGAATTTTGTAAGTTAGTTTTGTACGCTGCAACTTTGCTGTAGTTGTTGATTATTTATAATAGTTTTCTGATGGATTCTTTAGGGTTTTGTATATATTAAATCATGTCATCTGTGAACAGCGAGAATTTCACTTCTTCATTGCCTATTTGGATTCCTTTTATTTCTTTATCTTGCCTAATTGCTCTGAACAGAACCTTCAATACTATGTTAAATAAGAGTGGTGAGAGTAGGGACCCCTTGTCTTGTTCCTGTTCTCAAAGGGATTCCTTTCAGTTTTTCCCCATTGAGTATGATGTTGGCTGTGGTTTTGTCATATATGAACATTAATATGTTGAGGTAATTTCCTTCTATACCCATTTTATTGAGAGTTTTTATCTTAAATGAATAGTGGATCTTGTCATATGCTCTGTCTACATGTATTGAGAGGATCATGTGGTTTTTATTCCTCATTTTATTAATGTGATATATCACCTTGATTGACTGGTGGATGTTGAGCCATCCCTGCATCCTTGGTATAAATACCACTTGATCTTGGTATGTGATCCTTTTAATGTATTGCTGTATTCAGTTTGCCAATATTTTGTTTTGGAGTTTTACATCTATGTTCATTAGTAAGATTGGCCTATAATTTTCCTTCTTTGTGTTTTCCTTGTCTGGCTTTGGGATCAGAGTGATGTTGCCCTCATAAAATGTGTTAGGAAGTGTACCCTCTTCTTCAGGTTTTAGGAATAGTTTGAGAAGGATAAATATTAAATCTTCTTTGAATGTTTGGTAGAATTCTTCAGAGAAGCTACCTGGTTGTGGATTTTTGTTTTAGGGGAGATTTTTGGTTACTGTTTCAATCTCTTCTGATTGGTCTATTCAAATTTTCTATTTCCTTTGATTCAGTATAGGGAGGTTGTATGAATCTAAGCACTTATCTTTTTCTTCTAGATTGTGCAATATGTTGACGTCTAGTTGTTCATAGTATTCTCTTATAATCCTTTGTATATTTGTGGTATTCATTGTAATTTCTCTTTTGTTTCTAATTTTACTTATTTGAACTTTCTCAGTTTTTTCGGAGTGAGTCTGGCTAGGGGGTTGTCAATTTTGTTTATCTTCTCAAAGAACCAGGCCTTCATTTCATTGATTCTTTCTATTTTCATTTTTGTTTCAATTTCCTTTATTTCTCCTCTATTTTTTATTATTTCCCTCCTTCTGCTGACTTTGGTTGTTCTTCTTTTTCTAATTTTGTTAGGTGTAGTTTAAGACTGCTTATTTGAGATTTTTGTTTGTTGAGGTGGGCCTGTGTTGCTATGAATTCTCCTCTTAGGATGGCTTTTGCTGCATCCCATATCAGTTGCTATGTTATATTTTAATTTTCATTTGTCTCCAAATATTTTTGATTTCTCCTTTAATTTCTTCAATAATCCATTGGTTGTTCACTAGCATGTTATTTAGTCTCCACATCTTTGTCCTTTCTCAGCTTTTTTCTTGTATTTAATTTCTAGTTTCATAGAATTATGGTCAGAAAAGAAGCTTGATATGACTTTAACCTTCCTAAATTTATTGAATCTTGCCTTGTTTCCCAACATATGATCTATTTTTGAGAATGTTCCATGTACACTTGAGAAGAATGCGCATTCTGCTGTTTTTGCATAGAGTGTTCTATATATATCTATAACATCCATCTCGTCTAGTTTTTCCTTTAAATCCACCATTTCCCTGTTGAATCTGTCTGGATGACCTATTCATTGATGTAACTGGGGTGTTAAGGTCCCCTACTACATTGTGTTGTTGTTAATATCTCCCCTTTAGTTTTGTTAATAGTTGCTTTTTGTACTTTGGTGCTCCTTTGTTGGGTGTGTGCATATTTATCTGTGTCACGTCTTGTTGTTGCAGTGTCCCTTTTATCATTAAATACTGCCCTTCTTTGTCTCACATAGCCTTTTTTATTTTGAAGTCTACTTTGTCTAAGTATGGCAATCCCTGCTTTCTTTTGTTTGCCATGAGCTTTGAGTAGAGTCTTCCATCCCTTCACTCTGAGCCTGTGTTTGTCTTTGGAGCTGACATGTGTTTCCTGAAGGCACCATATTGTTGGGTCTTGTTTTTTTAATCCATCCTGCCACTATGTGTCTTTTGATTGGAGAATTCAATCCACTTACATTTAGAGTGATTATTGATATATGAGGGCGTAATTCTGCCATTTTATCCCTCTTTTCCAGTTCTTCTACATTTCCTGTGTTTCTTGTCCCATGTGTTTCAGACTACCAATTCTGTTAGGTAGTTTTTTATGATAGTTTTCTTAGTTTTCAATTTATTTAACATTTGAGTCTCTGTTCTGATTATTTATTTAGTGGTAACCATGTGGTTTGTATTTAAAAAATCTCATAGAAGAGATATTCCATTTTCTGATATCCTCGTATTTCCTCAGATTAGGGTGATTCCATCTCTGTCATCTTCCCCTTCTAAGTTGTTTTTGTCACAACTTATTCCATCTTGTGTTGTGAATTTTTGGTTAAAATGAGATTATATGTATTTTTTAGGTCTTCCTTCCCTTTATCCTTATTGTCATAATTAAGTGATTGCTAACCTGTTCTGATAGCTGCAATTTTCTCATTTTGTCTGCCTATTTCTGTCCTTTCACAAGGCTTTGTAGCCTCTTTCTCTTTTTTTCAGGTATGAGGGCCTTCTTGAGCATTTCTTGTATGGGGTGGTCTTATGGCAAAGAACTCCCTTAGCTTTTGTTTATCCAGGAAAGTTTTTATTTCTACATCATATCTGAATGATATTTTCAGTGGATGGAGTATTCTTGGCTGAAAATTTTTGTCTTTCGAATTTTGAATTTATCATTCCACTCTCCCCCAGCCTGTAAGGTTTCTGCTGAGGTATCCAGTTAAAAGTTGTTAGAGGTTCCTTTGTACATTATCTTCTGCTTTGCTGCCCTTAATACTTTACTTTGTCATTGACTTTTGCCAGTTTTACTAATATATACAATGGAGGGGGTCTTTTGAGGTTGATATACTGAGGAGATCTCTTGGTTTCTTCCACTTGTTTTTACAGCTCTGTCCCAAGTTTTGGGAAGTTGTCAGCGATTATTTCTTTGAACAAGCTTTCTGCTCCATTCTCATTCTCATCTTCCTCTGGAATACCTATAATCTTTATGTTGCATTTCCTAATTGAGTTGGATATTTGGTGAATTTCTTCATTTCTTTTTAGTCTTTGTTCACTTTATTCCTCCATCTGAAGCATTTCTATATTTTTGTCCTCCAGAATACAGATTTGTTCCTCCATAATATCAGCTCTATTATTTAGGGAGTCCAGATTCTTCTTTATCTCAACCATTGCGTTTTTCATCTGTAACATTTCTGATTTTTTTCTTCTTTATGGTTTCAATCTCTTTTGTAAAGAAGTTCCTGATTTCATTGAACTATCTGTAGTTTCTTGTAATTCGTGAGTTTTTTTATGATAACTATTTTGAATTTTGTCATTTATATTGTAGATATCTGTGCCTTGGGGATTGATTTCTGAGTGCTTGTCAGTTTCCTTCTGGTCTGGAGATTTAATATATTTTTTCATGTTGTTTCACGGCATGAATTTATGCCTCTGCATAGTGATAGTATCTGATCACAGCTTCCACCTGATGCCACTGGGTGGGGGTCAAGAGTTGTGTATTCTGAGCTCACTGTGATCCAAGGCTGGCTCGTTCCCAGCTTCTGCTTTTCTATCTGTGTGGCAATCTAGCCAAGTGGCTGAGCTGGAGTGCCAGAAGTGGAGAAGGGCACTTTCTTTTGCCTGTACAATCCTAGGGGCATTCTTGCTCTGCCTTCACTATATGATCTCTTGGAGTGCTAGCTTGATGAAGAAACACCCCCAGTCACTTAAGCCCCTCTGGGTGGGGCTTTCCCATGGGTTATGAGGGACTTTGAAGAGCTAAGGTGTTCCCACGGAAGGCAGTCCCTCCCTCTCCTCTCAGAGCCACACAGTCTGGAGCACAGGGTCACTAGTGTAGGAGGAGGGAAAAGAAATTTCCCTTACCTCCTTCTACTTCTGTTGGGTGCCCAGTACCTGCACCTTCAGACATATGGCTGCATGGGTTTTTCAGACTTCTTTCATGTTATCTGAATGTCCTCTGTTTATATATTAATGTCCTTTTCATTGTATCTTAGGAGGGAGAGTCTGAGGAGAGAGCTCACTCTGCCATGATGCTGACATCACCTTGTGTCACAATTCTTAAGCTTTTGCGTATTCTCTGGTTCTTACGATTAATGAAGCTGGGTACTGGAAACCTTCCTATTGTTTTCTGGAAGGTAACTCTATGTGTTTGAGACTTTTCCCTTCCCCACAGAGAGTGGACTGTTTTTATGAACACAATCTCTGTCTACCAGAGCTCTCTCTCACTGCTGCACAGGAAGGTCTGCACAATGAGAAGACTGCAGAGTGAAGAGAGGTGTGGATTTAGAACTTGGGGCTTTGGGCATGCCTATGACCCAGTAGAGAGTTCCCTGAGTGTGGTACTCCCAGAGGCTTGAGGGTGGACTTCCTGATGAGCACAATCCCTTTAATGTATTTTGAAATTCTTATCTGCCTATTTCCCAACTTCCCCCACCCTATAGTCAGAGAGGTTTCACCTTTGTCCTCTGGGTACTCCTGGGGAGAAATAGGTTTTTCCAGCTATGTCCTACAAAACTGCTGTGACTGGGCACTCACTCATGGCCCTCCTTTTCCTCAAGGGAGCTAGCACCCCCACTGGCTAGATCAGCCCCATGCAGTGTTTCCTTGGAGGGGAGGAGTGGTGCCAGGAAATTTTCTTTTACCTCCATCTCTGTTCAACCAAAATTGTATATTTTGCTTCAATGGTGTGCTATACTCTCCCCTCAAGAAGGCTGGACTTCTGACAATTCTCTCTCAAGCATGAGTCTGCCAATGTCAACACTCCCCAGGTTTTTTTCCTACCAGGTGGAGAGGGGTCTGGGAAGGTTCACTGACTCCATTGGTTCTGCAGTCCATATTGAGGTCTGTTACCAGATGTGAGGTAGGTGAGACTCCTCCTCAGTCTCTTGCTGTATGGTGCTAGAACCCACAACACCCATAAAGGCACTTCATTCTTGGATGAATGTCTAATTCATTGTTAAAATAAGAAGATAAAAAAGAGGAATGCCTTAAGGTACCACAATGCTGATTTCACTCACTATATTCCCTATTTGTCTCTTTAATTCCCTGCCATATTCTCTACTAATAGGTGAAATACCAATCTGTTAATTAGATAATTAATAAATAATTAACTGGGTACATGGAAATTAAGGCTTTAAGTTTCAAGTGGAACCAATATCTGCCCTACATACCTCACAGTGTTTGGTAAGTATCTAGGCAGAAAAAGAGTGGGGAAACACCTATAAAGTTGTCAACAGTGCTGTGTATTAATCATGAGGGGCAATATTAAGTCAGTGTTTGGACATCTCAGTCCACACTAATTATAGGTAGATACTGGATAAAGGATCAACTCTTCCTATAAATTAGTTCCTAGTAGTATCTCTTCCTTATAGAATCAGCAAAAATAGAGGAGTTTGGAAGATGGTAGCATAGGAGGATACTGAACTTGCCTCCTCCCACAACAAATCTATAACTACCTGTGAAACAATTTCCTCTGAGAGAGATCTGGAAGTTAGATATAAGGAACCTCAGCAGCAAGGGACAATGTGAACAGGGGTGGAAGAGGTGGAACTACAGCCCTACTGAGGAAAAAATCCACACTTTAGTTGTGGTGCTTCATGACTGGGAGCAATCTCAAAAATACAGAGCTTTTCCCAGAGGAGCAATGGAAGGCATGGAGTCAGGATCATGGTGCAGTGAGCTCTTCCCTTAAACTCTCTCCATAACATACAATGAAAAGAACATTCATAAACCAACAAGGACATTCACACAACACAATAGACTTCTGAGAGACCCACACAGCCATAAGTCCAAAGGTGAAGGTGCTGGACCCCAAGGGAGTCAGTAGAAGGATTTAAGGGGGCCTCATTTCCCTCCCCCAATGGCAGTGAACTAAGCCATGGGACTGTGTGCACCTCTGAGAGGAGATGGGGAAGGGGGCAGTCCTCTATGGGAAAACCTTCACTCTCTGAGTTACCTGCCAGCCTGTGGGAACGCTCCCCACCAAGGAGCCTAAGCAATCAGAGTGTATTCACCAAACTGAGCAGCCTGGGAGGGCAAAATAAAGTTTGACCAGGATCAGGCACATGTAAGAAAGTGATCCTCCCTCCACCAGGCACACCAGCTCAGCTGGTCAGCCAGAGCAAGGGATGCCTGCCAGAGCACTTGTGCATAGTGTTTGTAAAGCAGCAGCAGCAAGCAAGCAAATGCAGATGGGCTGTGTTTGCATAGCTTCCAAAGTACAGGCACAGTGGCAAGGGACCTTGGTGGGCTCACAATACACAACTCCTGCACCCTCAGTGGTAGCAGGTGGAATCTGCAACCAGATACTACCACTATGCAAAGGCAGAATCCACACCATCAAAAGTATGAAGAGGTATATTAACACTCCACACCAGAAAGACAATGACAAGTTCCCAGAAATCAAAATTGAGAACACAAAAATTTATAATCTCAATGACATAGAATTCAAAATAGCTAACATAAAAAATCTCAATGAGTTATGAGAAAACTCAGAGAGATAGTTAATTAAATCAGGAATAAAAGTTATGAACAGGGGGAATTCTTCACAAAAGAGATTGAAACTTTAGAGAAAAACCAATCAGAAAAGTTGGAGGTGAAAAGCACAATGAATGAGATAAAGAAAAATCTAGTGTACTTAAATAAGAGAGCTGATATTATAGAGGACAGAATTAGCAATTTACTGTATAGAAGTATAGAAATGCTTCAGAGGGAGGAGAGAGAACTAAAACTTAAAAGAAATGAAGAAATTCTCCAAGAACTATCCGACTCAATTAGGAAATGCAACATAAGAATTGTAGATATTCCAGAGGGAGAAATGAAGTAGAAGGAACAGAGAGCTTGTTCAAAGAAATAATAGCTGAGAACTTCCCAAATCAGGGAAGGCCTTGGAACTACAAATAAAAGAAACTAATAGAACCCCTAACTACAAAAGTGTAAAAAGACCTTCTCCTAGGCAAATATTAATAAAACTGGCAATAGTAAATGACAAAGAAAAAAGTATTAAGGGTAGCAAGGAAGAAGAAAATAAGGTACAAAGGAGCCTCTATCAGGCTTTCAGTGAATTTCTCAGCAGAAACCCTACAGGCTAGGAGAGGGAGGATTGATATATTCAAAATTCTGAAGGACAAAAACTTTGAGGAAGGAATACTCCACCCAGCGAAAATATCCTTCAGATATGATGGAGAAATAAAAACTTTCCCAGGTAAACAAAAGCTGAGGGAGTTCATTGCCAGAAGACTCCTGCCTACAAGAAATGATCAAAAAGGACCTCATACGTGAAAAAAAAGAAAGGGGCTACAAAGCCTTGAAGAAGGAGATAAATAGGCAGACAAAATGAGAAAGATTAGTAAACACTTAAATATAACATTAAAGACCAAGGGAAGGAAAAGATCAAAAATAACAATAATGACTTCGTTTTAACCACACACTCACAACACAAAATGGAGTAAGTTGTGACAACAATGACTTAGAAGGAGAAGAGTAAAAAGAGGGAAACTGATTAGACTAAGGACATAAGAGGCTATCAGAAAACAGACTATCTCATATATGAGATCTTTTATACAAACCTCATGGTATGCACTAAACAAAAAATCGGAACTGAAGCACAAATGAAACATAATGAGAAAACAATCATAGACAACCACTGAACTTAATTGGCTGACCCAAATACACAGGACGATAATAAGGGAAATACAGAGCAACCACAAAACAAGTGATAAAATGACAGCATTAAGCCCTCATATAGCAATAAAAAATAATTACTCTAAATGTAAATCTATTGAATTCTCCAATCAAAAGGCATAGATTAGTTGGATGGATTAAAAAACAAGACCCAACAACATGGTGCCTCCAGGAAACACATCTCCATTCTAAAGACAAATACATGCTCCGAGTGAAGGGATGGAAGACAATACTCCAAGCTGATGGCAAACAAAAGAAAGAAGGTTTTGCCATACTTATATCAGACAAAGTAGACTTCAAAGTAATAAAGGCAATGTGAGACACAGAGAGGCAGTATATAATGATAAAAGGGAAACTATACCAAGAAGACATAATACTTATGAATATATATCCACCTAAAACAGGAACACCAAAGTACATAAAGCAACTATTAACAGAGCTAAAAAAAGATATTTACAGCAACAGAATAATAATGACCTTAGTGTGACACTTACATCAATGACTAGATCATACAGACGGAGAGTCAACAAGGAAATGGTGGAATTAAATGAAAAACTAGAAAAGATGGAGGTAATCAATATATATAGAACACTCTGTCCCCAACCAGCAGAACACACATTCTTCTCAAGTGCACATGGAACATTCTCAAAGATAGACCATATGTTAGGAAACAAGGCAACACTCAAAAAGTTTAAAAAGATTGAAATCATATCAAGCATCTTTTCTGACCATAATGCTATGAAACTGGAAATCGACTACAAGACAAAAGCTGGTAAAGGAACAAAGATGTGGAGCCTTCACAACATGCTACTGAACAAACAATGGATAATTGAAGGAATTAAAAGGGAAATCAAAAATATCTGGAGACAAATGAAAATTAAAATACAACATAGCAACTGATATGGGATGCAGAAAAAGCGTCCTAAGAGGGAAATTCATAGCAATATAGGCTCACCTTAACAAACAAGGAAAATCTCAAATAATCAACCTTAAACGACACCTAATAGAACTAGAAAAAGAAGAACAAACAAAGCCCAAAGTTGGCAGAGGGAGGGAAATAATAAAAATCCAAATAGAAATGAATGAAATAGAAACCAAAAACACAGTAGAAAGTATCAGTGAAACTAAGAGCTTCTTTGAGAAGATAAACAAAACTGACAAACCTTTAGCCAAACTCACTAATAACAGAGAAGGCTCAAATACATAAAATTAGAAATGAAAGAGAAGAGATTAGAACAGATACCACAAAAATACAAAGGATTACAAGAGAATACTATGAAAAACTATATGCGAACAAACTGGACAATCTAGAAGAAATATATAAATTCTCTTACCCACACAACCTCTCAAAACTAAATAGAGAGGAAATAGAGTATCTGAATAGAATACTCACAAGTAAAGAGATTGAAACAGCAATCAAAATCATTGCAAAATAATAAAAGTCCAGGACCAGACAGCTTCTCTGGAGAATTCTACCAAACATTCAAAGATTTAGTACTTATCCTTCTCAAACTATTTAAAAACCTGAAGATGATGGAACATTTCTTAAGACATTTTATGAAGCCGACATCACTCTGATCCCAAAGCAAGACAAGGACATTGCAAAGAAGGAAAATTACAGGCCAATCTCGCTGATGAACATAGATGCAAATATCTTCAACAAAATATTGGCCAACTATATACAGCAATACATTAAAAGGATCATATACCATGATCAAGTAGGATTCATACCAGGGATGCAGGGATGGTTCAACATCTGAAAATCAATCAATGTGATACACCACATGATAAAACCACATGATCATGTCAATAGATGCAGAGAAAATATTTGACGAGATCCAAGATCCATTTATGAAAAAAACTGTCAATAAAATGGGTATAGAAGAAAAGTACCTCAACATAATAAAGGCCATATATGGCAAACCCACAGTCAACATCATACTCAATGGGGAAAAGCTGAAAGGAATCCCTCTGAGAACAGGAACAAGACAAGTGTGCCCACTCCACCACTCTTATTCAACATAGTACTGGAGTTTTTGGTCAGAGCACTTAGGCAAGGAAAGGAAATAAAAGTTATCCAAATTGGCAAGGAAGAAATCAAACTCTTGCTGTTTGCAGGTGACTTGATTTTATATATAGAAAACCCTAAAGAATCCATCAGAAAATATCGAAAATGATCAAAACTACAGCAAAGTTGTAGGGTACAAAATCTACTTACAAAAATGTGTTGCATTTCTATATGCTAATAAGAAATTAACATAAAGAGAACTCAAGAATACAATTCCATTTACCATCGCAACAAAAACAATAAAGTATCTAGGAATAAATTTTACCAAGGAAGTGAAAGACCTATGCACTGAAAATTATAAGACATTATTGAAAGAAATCGAAGATAACATAAAGAACTGGAAAGATATACCATTCTCATGGATTGGAATAATAAACATAGTTAAAATGTCCATAATGCCTAATGCAATCTACATATTCAATGCAATCCCAATCAGAATTCCAAAGACATGCTTCATGGAAATAGAACAAAGAATCCAGAGGAGTAGGGGATCTGAGCTCCAATTGGGCACCCAGCCCTTCAACCCAGCACAAAAGAGACATATCCCTTAATACCTGGCTTTGCTGGCTTTGCAAACCTAAAAGAAATACATCTAGGAAAACTGTAGAAGTTCAAGGAAAGAAGAATCTGCTCTTAAAGGGCCCATGCAAAGACTCAATCTACCCACAAACTAGCAAAAAAAACACAGTTAGAAAAGAAGACAGACCCAGTACCCCACCCCCAGGGACTGAGACATTGGCAGCAGCCATTATTGTGACCTACTTCACTTGTGCTGACACAGATGCTGGCAGCTGCCATTGGAATCCTTCCTCTAGCCTGCTAGCACTGGGGTCTGCCCTGAACACTAGAGCACTCAAAGCAATCAGGTGCAGCCAAGCAGCAGGCAGAATACCCAGGGACCAGATCCCCTGACAAGCAAGCCCATAGCTGACACTTGGACCCACAGCAGTGGGGTGTATGGGCCCATGGCTGCAGAGCATGTGGGCTTGCAGCAGACTTGTGAGGCTGGCCATCACAAACAGCCACACAGTGGATCTCCCCCACCATCCAATGCCTGAAACAATTGTGGGAAGCTGCACCTGGGTCTGGCCCCACCCATCTATGCTCATGAAACTATTACCACAGGTTAGAATAACTAGAACTTTCCAGAGGCCTGCCCTGCCCCAAAGAGAGCTGACAACAACAGTACAATACAGGGAGCTGCACTGAAAGCTTGCAGCAATTGTGAGTGCCCCAGCTTAGCAACCAGCAGAGGAAGAGCAGAGCAATGAGGGGAAGGCAACTGGCATCTGTACAGTCTGTTGGGGAAGTGGGAGAGTCCCCCCTCCCACTTTCCTTAAGGTTCTTATGGCTGGTCAAATTATTAAAAACACAGGAGAAAATAAAACAAAGTTTAATAGCATGTATACATGGGAGAAACCCAGGAGAAAGTAAACCCAGCCTTCTGGCTGAGGCTGCCTGTTTAAGTGTCTTCAACTACACACAAGGAGGATGTGGAGGCTAGTGATTTGGAATTTCAGAGGGGAAGACAATTTACATGGAGATGGGATGCAAATGTTTGTTAAACAGGTTTTGCTGGGCCAAAACATGGGTTTGTCCATGTTTTTCTATCACACGTATTTTACATCATACTATAGCTATCATATGGTATGAGCTCCTTCCTGGAACAGGACTTCTATGTTAAATTCCTGTAGGCAGTTTGGGGGAATGGAGGTCAGAGGCTCTTCCTGAGTATTTTGAGCCTTTATTGTCTTCAGCTCAAAATAATCCACATACCAGAGTAGCACATATTGGGGAGGACTGCCCTGAAACCCATCAAGTCTGTGTGGAGGACAGGCACATCTAAAAGACTAGCATGTCAGGATGCCTCATTCTTTAATCCAACAAATACATCAGGGCTCTTTTCCACATTATAGTCATTGGCTTTCCCCCCAAGGTATTCAGAACTCACTGTGGATGGGATTTACCACATCCATGGGCCACTCCATCACATGGTTATATCTTGGCTCACCTAGTGACTTCCTTCATGCAGAGCTACTCCGAGGCAGGATTATTCTAAGTAACTATGAGGAATATTTTTGGGCACAAACCTCCTGTGTATTTCAGAGTGTTTTGCTTTCCGTTTTGTTTTTTCAGAGTTCCCCAGGGGGCCTTACTGGGACAGAGCCTGTGATTGTTTCAAGGCAGCTGGCTTGCATGGTACTTTAAAACTGACCTGGGCCTGCTTTCCTCCTTCCTCTATCATCCTAACAATTTTATCAGGCCAGCCGGTGGTAATTCGCATTTCCTTTTTTCTTACATTCATTGTCCTGCCTGCTGTTGTGATTAGGATATAATGAAGTACTTAGAACGCATTCCTTCACATTTGTCTAACTGGATATGTGGAACTTATATAAAACTGTTTTTTAGCATGCCAATGCATCTGAAAATTCATCAGTATATTCGTGGTGGTAGTGCCCTCCGCAAAAGCTTTAACTCTATTGATATGGCTTTTAATGATTGATGGCGTCACAGTGTGTGAATTCGAACTTTCTAGGTGTGCCTCAGGAGGATGCTGACCTGCCGGACACTTGTAAAATGCCCCCCCCCTTGACTGAAGACCACCTTCTCAGCCTGGCATCCAAGGCCCTTCATGACCTGAGTCCTTTCTCCCTTTCCAGCTTCACTGTTTCCTATTCCTGCACTATTTACTACTATTTCCTGATCCTTATGCTACAGGCTCTTTCCCTCAGCATTCCAAGTTGTTTCAATGTTTATATTACAATAATATATTTCCTTTTTGTTTTCTCTTCAATTCCCTGCCTCATCTGAAGCAGTAGACAAAATGTCAATTTGTTAATTAGATACGTAGAAGATTACTAACTGGGTACATGGAAATTAAGGCGTTAAGCATGCACAAACAAGGACCCTTGTTGAGAACAGAACCATAGAATTCTAGAGCTGTTTGTGGCTTTGAGATTATATAGCCCACCTCCTCATTTGTACCGAGTATGAAACAGGTACAGAGAGACGAAAGGATTTAAGGTAACATAGTAATGTCCTATAAGAGTCAGGCCTTGAACAAATATTTCTTGATTCTTGGAGCAAGCTGCTACTGCTGCTACTTCTCCTTTCCTCCTTCATTTTTTAAAAAGGAAATAAAATGTTTGAGATATATTTGTATCCCTTATTGTGTCCCTTCTCCATTTTTTCCCTTTGCCCCTGAACTAAGGTTGGTGTGTGTTGACAAATAGAAATGGCAAGCAGTAGGATATATTGGAGTATATGAGGAAGCCATTTGGTGTAAACCTAATTCGGCCTGACTTTGTTTTTCCAAAAGAGCCTGACGTGGCCATTGAGCATGCATTGTATATCTGCTTTAAACACTTACTGTGGCAAGAACAAATGCCCTTAAGATAAAGGTGCAACTTCCCCCCACATTGGCATTTCCTTATGGATAAGCATCTTTCCTTAGGCTAGGAACTGACTGCTGTGCTCACCTTTGACCACCCAGCTCACCTGTGGCCACCCAGCTTGAGACAACAGACCTGTCGCCCTGCTGCATCCACCTAGACAGCAGACCTACCTGCTGTGTCCATCAATCACCGTGCTGACAGAGCAGTCTCATCACTATTGTAAAAGGGACATTTCAATCATATGTTAAATATCCTCTTTGAGGGTATGTAACCACTCTGTACACCCCACTTCTTTGGTGCCCTTCCTCCCTTTGGGAAGAAAGGCCCAAGGCCATGGTCCTCACATTTTGGCTCAGAATAAACTCACCCAAATTTTCATTTATAGACTGGTTATGGATTATTTTCTTCAACAGTGTCCTTCCTACTAATGTTTATAATTTCATTACATATGTATCCCCAAAATGTATATAATAGTGATTTTTCTGATGCAACACTGTTTCTCATCCCAAATTCATTCATGTACCACTTTTGTGATTTTTCCATACTTTTGTACTACCTATGCTATACTATTTTCTTGAGAAGATGCATTTGACTATTAAATTATTTCCCACAATAATGTGCCATCTAGTGGCATATGGGCAAGTGCCCTCATATATTTGAGATACCTTATGCCTTAGATCATCTAACATTCTACCATTGGTACTGCAGTTTAGGAACCGTTATACTACACTTCACATGGGTTAAATGTGTTGTCAACACAGTGTCATTTATCTCTAATTAATAAACTTTT
Source organism: Equus quagga (assembly GCF_021613505.1). Lineage (NCBI taxonomy): Eukaryota > Metazoa > Chordata > Mammalia > Perissodactyla > Equidae > Equus > Equus quagga. The sequence continues at coordinate 77,383,680 of NC_060276.1, forward strand.
CATCTTTCATACTTTTCACAAGGAAATTCTACCTGTAGCTTCATCTTCAACATGACACTCTTGACCTACTGACAAAGATTCTCTCCTTGACCAAACTCAACTCGGGCTCTTTTAAACTCTCTTCTCAACTAGGCCCTGACTTTTGGGCTTCCATATTTGTCCCTGCATTGTCAATGTTAGCCAGAATCCTGCTAAGTAAGTTTAGCCAGAATCCCCCATCCTTGACATCTGACCACCCTCACTATTCAATTGAGTTCCTCATCCTGCACCATCCTCCCAGATAATGTCTGATCACCCTGGCCTGCCTTCAACAAGAATCCCGTTAGGTCAGTTTAGCCAGAATCCTCCCCGGTTACCCCTGATGTTTCCTCTTAGTAATTTTCCATCCACTGACCCCTCCCCCACCACCCTGCTCCTTGGCTAAAAATTCCCATGTTTTCCTTGTTGTATTCAGGGTTCAGCCTGTCAGCTTTCTTCCCCGCTGCAAGACCCCTTTGCAGTAGCACTATAATTATCACAATAGTTCTCCCTTGAATGAAGTTTTTCTTACCATCTTTAACAAGGGCCATGAATAATTTTTTCTTTAATAGTTATGGTGCTGCGACTCAGATAGGATCAGATTCATCATTGGACCTCTCACCCAGCACCCTAAATGTGCACGTTTGAAGCCTTTCTCTTCACTCTTGACTGATTAGTTGGGTATCCATTGGTGAGTCTGACTCCTGAACCATTGCTCTGGACAAACATCTGTTGAAGCTAGTAAGGGCAGATTTTGATTCTTAAGCTTTTGTGTATACTCTCTGAAGCTGGGTTAGAGTTCCAGGCTTCTTTTGAAAGTACCTCCTGGGCTGGAAAGTCTTCTTCCTGGCTTCTTGTCCTCCGTGGGGATTATTCCCTGTCTCCCTAGGCTGGAAGTCTTTTCTTCCTGGTCCTTTATGAGAACTTTCTGTTCTCTGTAATGGATCCCGTTTCTCCCATGGGCATGTCCCAGTTGACTGGAACTCCGTTCTTGAACCCCTACTGACTATATGCAATGGGAACTCTTTTTCCTTTCTTGTTGGCATGATTTTGCTGAGGATAACTGGGAAGTTTTTTGGCTTCTTTGGGAAACTTCTAGTCTCTCCAAACTGTCTCTTCTAAGGCCTCTCCTTTCCCATTGTTTCTGCTCCTCCTTTCCCCCCTTTCACCTTCAATTTTCCTTCCAACTCCCTTGAAACCTTTGATATGTCCCTCTTCAAATCCTTACTTCCTCTATCCCTCTGTCCACCCCCATCATACTTTTGCCTTTCCACTTCGGCCTCGAAGCCCCTTAAAGCACTTGAATTTTAGGTCCCATACCCACCCCATTGGGAGCTCTCAAGGGATTCAGTGACCCCTGAAAGCAACCACCTGAGGCTGAAAAGAAGAAAAAGGGCTATTTGGAAACAGAACTGGATTTTTTTTTCCACTCATATGCACTTTGGAGACATCCGGACAGCTGGTAAGTATTTTCCCTGTCACTCTCCTAAGATTTAGTCCACAGCCTCCGTAAGATTACATATCATGGCAAAAGAAAATCTTAACGTCTCCTCCACAAATATTACTAAACAGGTAACCTTAACTTACCTCACTTGCTGGAAACACAATTTAAATAAAAATATAAAGTACAGATAAACCAGTGATTTTATATTACTATGCTTTATTGACTCATGACTAAAATTTTCCAATGAAAACTGTAAGATCTCAGTTTGCATCTGTCTGTATGTTCATGTGTGTTACATATTTGTGATATTTTTCTCTCTCTGGATGGTATTGCCAAGTTAATTCATAAAATCCCTTAAAGGATTTGTATTAAATTTGTTTAGAGAGAAATGAGCACCATATAAATTATTTTCCTAAAACTGTCAGAAATATAGAAAGTAACTCAAGTGGTTTTTAAAATTTTTTATTATGTTCACATGGTCTGAGATAATCTTTGGTAAACAAAGTTAGTTTTAAAATTGCTGATAAAATAAAAACAGATATGTATTCAGAGTTGTCAACATTAAACATAATATAGATGTAAAAATTTTTCTACCTAGGCTTACTAGTCAGATAAGCTTATGTTATCCATACTAGATGTTGAAAACTATAAAACTATAAATCCAATCTAAGAACAAAAGGTACGATAAAAATTAACTGCTTAATGAATATCAAGTGTGGAAGACAGCAATAGAAGAATCAAATGTTTAACTCTTTAGGTTTTTTGATTCTGGTTAAAATTTTTTTGGATACTCACCTGATTTGTCAACAAGAAAAGTGACTTAAGATGATGGCTATCTTTGTTTAATGTCTCATGAAATTTTCATGATCAATTCAAGCATAACTGCTAAGGACAAATTGAATTAAATAGACGCAAGTGGGATAAAAGTTAACAAATGAACTTCTCAGCAACAATTATGTTTTATAATATGTGTACTTGAAAATGGTTCAAAAATATTTTTGGTAAGTTGAAACCTTAAAAATATAACAAATTAAGTTAAATGATGGCTATTCATTGAATATCTAGATCATTCCCAAATAGGATAGAATATTGGAACATTAATTGCTAAAATAAGTTTAAGTTTACTTACTTTTGGATTCTTATTTTTATATGGTATAGAAAATCTAAATTTATTTGAGTCTGTTAATACACATGAGAAATTCTACTATGAAAAAGACATATGCCTCTAGAAAATTATGAAATAATGTATTCATAATTTTGCAACAGAATGATAGTATGAGGCAGACCGTCCACAATTCTCTGCTTCCTAGATTTCACTGAAAATTAGGATTGCTAATGGTTAAAAATTGTAATACATATGTAAATGAAACGACTAGGAATAATGAGAGTGAAGGAAAAACACGCTGTATGCAAAGAGATTCAGATGTGCTTTCGATTAGGAAAGATATGAAGGGCTTTGGCGCTTTTTTGTTTTTGTTTTTTTAAAAAATGAGTTTATTCAGACAACAAATGGATTTTTGTCTTTTATTTTATTTATTTTTTCCAGTAATTTAATTGAGATCATAATGATTTATAACATCGTGTAATTACGGGTGTGCATTATTGTTTATCAATTTCTGAGTAGACTTCATTGTGCTCACCACCGGTAGTCTAATTTTTGTCCGTCACTGTACATATGTGCCCCTTTACCCCTTTCGCCAAACCCCCAACCCCCTAACCCTCTGGTAACCACTAATCTGTTCTCTTTATCCATGTATTTATTATCTTCCGCGTATGAGTGAAATCATGCAGTATTTATCTTTGTGTCTCTGGCTTAGTTCACTTAACAGCATACCCTCAAGGTCCTTCCACGTTGTTGCAAATGGGAGTATTTTGTCTTTTTTATGGCTGAGTAGTATTCCGTTGTATATATATATCACATATTCTTTATCCATTCATCCATAGAAGGGCACTTGGGTTGCTTCCACGTTTTGGCTATTGTGAATAGTGCTGCAATGAACATAGAGGTGCATAAGTCTCTGGATCATTGATTTCAAGTTCTTTGGATAAATACCCAGTAGTGGGATAGTTGGATCATATCATATTCTTATTTTTAATTTTTTGAGAAATCTCAAGATTGTCTTCCATAGTGGCTGCACCAGTTGGCATTCCCAACATCAGTGTATGAGGGTTCCCTTTTCTCCACATCCTCTCCAAGATTTGTTGGTGTTTTTCTTGGTAATTATAGCCATGTGTGAGGTGATATCTCATTGTAGTTTTGATTTGCATTTTCCTAATATTTAGTGATGTTGACGTCATTTCTTGTGTCTGTTGGCCATCTGAATATCTTCTTTGGAAAAATGTCTGTTTATATCCTCTGCCTATGTTTTGATCGGTTTGCTTGTTTTATTGTTGTTGATTTGTATGAGTTCTTTATATATTTTGGAGATCAACTCCTTGTTGGATAAATGATTTGCAAATATTTTCTCCCAGTTGATTGGTTGTCTTTTCATTTTGTTCATGGTTTCCTTTGCTTTGCAGAAGCTATTTAGTCTGATGTAGTCCCATTTGTTAACTTGTTCTTTTGTTTCCCTTGCCCAAGTAGACATCGTATTTGAAAACATGCTGCTAAGACCAACATCAAATAACCTACTGCCCATATTTTCTTCTAGGAGTTTTATGGTTTCAGGTCTGACATTCAAGTCTTTAATCCATTTTGAGTTAATTTCTGTGTATTGTACAAGATAATGTTCTACTTTCATTCTTTTGCATGTGGCTGTCCAGTTTTCACAACACCCTTCATTGAAGACACTTTCCCATCTCCGTTGTATGTTCTTGGCTCCTCTGTCAAAGATTAGCTGTCCATAGATGTGTGGTTTTATTTCCGGGCTTTCAGTTCCGTTCCAAGGGGCTTGTTTCTCTTAAGGGAAAAAGAGACTAATTTTATTCTAAATTAGAATAACTAGTCATTCCAGAATGATAAAGAATAAAAGAGTAGGCCAAAAACTGAATGGATTTTTTTTTAAAAACATGTTTTTTTGAAGTTTTATGGAAAAGGAATCTTTTCTTGTGTGGTCAAAGCTGCCGAAAGTTGGATGGATTTATTTATAAGGTTTTTTTTTTTTTAACTAACCTTAGTATTAATAGTACAGTGATACAAAACTAGAATTTGGTTTTCTTTCTGTAAAAATGAAAAAGTTTTCTTAGATTATTGATCTAGTCATAATTAGAGATTGTAAAAAATATTTTTCTTTATCTTTTAGTAATTTGCCTGAGAAATCAAGACTTTCTGTCTTCTCAGAACGATTTCCTGTGCTTCATGTTGTCTTTATCAGGTCTTTCGTTACTTAGGAAAATTGAGTTTTCTCAATAATAAGAGAGCTAATTTTTTTTCTTTTGAGAATCATGCAACCTTCTATATTTATATTTGAAATTGTTTATTGCCACTTTTGCCAAATGGATAACTCGTGTTTCACAGTGACCTGTGATCTTATTTCACAAAGTATTCAATCCTTTGACATTTTTGGAACGTCTCAAAATCAAATTCTAAATGGAGTCTTTTTGTCCTCAAACTACCTTTGAGATTTTTCAGAGGGCCCCTGGAAAATCTCAAAGGGTTTGGCTTTCATCTTGTGAAAGAGGGATGTCAAACTATTTAGGTTTAATTGGTCTGCTAAATTATGTGGGAAGCACTGTCACATAAGAAGTGATGATAAATCTTCTTAGGTTATGTGTGTATGGATATATGTTATTAATATAGGTATTTTGGAATTTATATGAAGTTCACAGAAATTTGTTGCTACTCTCATCTAATTATTATCTTAAAATTTTGTATGCCACAGAAATAACTAAATTCCCTTACCAAATGAACTCTAATCAGATCTTTAACCATGGCCATTTTAAGTCTTTTGTCATTCACAGTTATTGTTTTACTCTAATTCTCCTTTGAAAGTATTTATAATTAGCTACAAATGAGAATACTCTATGATGACATCACTTGAATAACTTTGAGACTATGCTAGTGGACTGAATCAGAATTTCGAGAACTAACAAAGAAACTTATGGATTCATAAAACTGCTAAGCCAAGATCAAACAGAACAAGAATTGATTACATGGGACTGAATGAACTGATGAGGATGATTAGAATTTTTAAGTTAACTTTTTGTTTGAAAGGTTGCTGGTTCTTTGATGTTTTGTTTTCCAGATTTAAGGAAACCTTTTTCTTTTCTCTTAAGCTATCTATAACTTACAGGACTTTGGTAAGTTACACCTTTGTAAACAGAATTGAAGCATTTATCTTTTCTCCTCACCTGATCCCTCCAAAATTTGGAAACTCTTAGTGAATATTCTCATTTTTCTGGCAATATAGATATCTGCATAAGTTCAATAAGGATCTGTTCTCCTTGTAGCTGGATACAATTGGAAACATTGGTGATATTACCAAGGCTCTGACTGGAATGTTAAATTTTAGAGTGATGTCCATTGAATCAGATGTGACCAGGCACCTTTAAGGAACTAAGCTTGACTGTAAGGAGCCAGTGTTTATAAAGCTCCCCTTAGAAAAACCTGATATATCTATACTATATACCTGCATGAAAAACCCTGTACCTGATCTATAAGGTACCCTGCCATACCGGTGAGTAAGAAAGGTCACTTCCTGGCAGGCCCAGGAAGCTCAGGATATTTTGGAGACTTCAAGAAGAGAGAAATTCACCCAAACCTATAGCTGTTGCAGGCAAAATCTGGTGGAGAGTTCTTGGCTTGGCCTCCTGGCCTTAAGAGACTTTACTTTAACAGTTATCAAGGCACCTGGCTTACATGGTATTTTAAAATTGACCTGGGTCTGCTTTGCACCTTCCTCTATTTTCCTAATAATTTTATAGGACCAGTCAGTGATAACTTCCATTTCCTTTTGTCTTAGAGCCATTGTCCTGTTTGTTCTTGTGATGAGGGTATAATGAAGTAGCAAGAATGCATTCTTTCACGTCTGTCCAGTTGGATATGCTGAACTTACATAAAATCAGTGTGTGGTATGCCAATGCATGTGAAAATCCATCCAAGTATTCCTTCAGTCTTACTTTAGAATTTGAGGAAAGCATTAAGCGTCTTTCCTCAAAGTGTAACTCTTTAAAACGTGAGCAGATATCAAATCTATCTTTTGAATAAATATATTTCTTCTAATGATGCAACATCAGTATCACCTTTATGCTCCTCTTAATCACTTTTATTTTCACCACCTCTCCTGCCTTATGATTAAACACACATCGTATATAGACTTCTTCCTTTAGAAAACATGTACTGACAGGGAGCAGGAAACTGTGACCAGGGAACCAAATCCAGCCTACCAGCTGTTTTTGTAAATAAAGTCTCATTGAGACATAGCCACATACTTTCATTTACATACTGTCTATAGCTACTTTTGATACAAAGCTGAGTAGTTGTGACTGAGACCATATGGACTGCAAAGCTTAAAATATTTACTATTTGATTCTTTTTTAAAGCTTGCCAAACCTGTTATAGAGTATTAGGACATTTTGCAGTCTTCCTTAACTCTATACAAGAACATCCATTAGAGAGTGATGTCAGCATGATAGCAGAGTGAGCTGGTCCCTTTGTCTCTCCCTCTTTACCTTACAACTAGACGGACATTCAGTAAACAACAGAGGATTCCCACACAGCACAACTGGATGCCTGAGAGATCCATGCAGCTATACATCTGAAGGAAGGTGGGCTGGATCCCCAGGAAGCAGTGGAATTATGTGAGCACACCCTTCCCCCTCCCCAGCAGCAGGGAGCCAGGGCACAGAGCCTCACACAGTGGCTGGGAGCAACTGCAAGAGGAGGCAGGGACAACCCAGTGTGGTAGCCCAGCCCATGGGAGTGCCCACCATTCCACAGTGGCCCTGCCCATGGGTACACTCCCCACTGACTTGCAGCAGCTCAGCCCCCATGAAGGAGCCCCGCCCACCAAGCTCAGCCACCAGCACAACTGTAAGAGGAGGTGGGGGCAGCCTGGTGCATGTGCAAATGTCTTCAGACATAGCCAGGCATGTAGGAGTCCTCACCACACCAAGGTGGCCCTACCCATGGGAATGCTCCCCAACAAGTGGCAGCAGCACAGTTCCCACGAAGGAGCCCTGCCTACCAAGCACAGGAGCTCAGCCCATCCACTCATGAGTGCAGGGCTGGCCTGCACCTGCACAACCCACCCACTGAGCATAGAGGCCCTGTCCCCATGAGAGTGACCTGCCAAGCAGCTGTGGCCAGCCCATGCAAATGCAGGGCAGCCATACCTGCACAACTTCCAGCAGAAGGGGCAGGATTGGAAACACAGGTCCTCCTCCCCACTAATGGTGGCAGGTGGAATCTGTGACCTGATATTACCACAAATGCACCAGCAATGGATCAGTTCATCAAACACCATGAAAAACAGCAGTAACTGTTCAGAGCAGAAGGAAAATGACAAGTCTCCAGAAACCAATCCTGAAGTCACAGAAAATCTTAATCTAAACAACAGGGAATTTTAAATAGTGGTCATAAAGAAACTCAAAGAGTTATAAGAAAACTCAGAAAGATAGCTCAATGAGCTCAGGAATAAAATTAATGAGCAGAAGGAATACTGCTCCAAAGAGATTGAAGCCCTTAAAAAGAAAACTGTGCAGAAATTCTGGAGCAGAAGAACACAATTAATGAAACAAAAAATAATCTGGAAACCATAAGAAATAGAGCTTATCTTATGGAGGACAGAATTAGTGAATTAGAGGACAGGAATCTAGAAATGCTTCAGGTGGAGGAGGAGAGAGAAGTAAGGTTTTTTAAAAATGAAGAAATACAAGAGATATTTGACTCAATTAGGAAAGGCAACATAAGGATTACAGGTGTTCCAGAGGGAGAAAGGAGCAGAGAGCTTGTTCAAAGAAATAATAGCTGAGAACTTCCCAAACCTGGGGAAAGGACAAGACTTACAAGTACCTGAAGCCAATAAAACTCCTAATTGCATCAATGCAAAAAGGCCTTCTGCAAGGCATATATTAGCAAAACTGGCAAAAGTCAATGACAAAAAAGAAAATATTAAGGGCAGCAAGGCAGAAGAAAATAACCTACAAAGGAGCCCCCGTCAGGCTGTCAGCAGACTTCTCAGAAGAAACATTACAGGCTAGGAGACAATGGAATAATATATTCAAAATACTGAAAGACAAAAACCTTCAGCCAAGAACACTCTATCCAACAAAACTATGCTTCAGTTATGATGGAGAAATAAAAGCTTTCCCAGATAAACAAAAGCTGAATGAGCTCACCGCCACTAGACCTCCCTTACAAGGAAAGAGGAAGGAAGCCCTCCTGCATGAAACAAAAAGGCAAAGGCTTACAAAGCTTCAAGCAAGGAGAAAAAGAGACAGAAAAAAATGAGAAAATTGCAGCTCTCTATCAGGGCAGGTGACCAAACACTTAAATATAACTTAAAATATAGAGGGAAGGAAAGCATCAAAAATGACTATAAACACTTCAATTTAATCACAAACTCACAGCACGAAAAAGAATAATTTGTGACAACAATACTTCAGAATGGGAAGAGGAAAAGGATGGGACCTGCTTAGGCTAATGGAGATAAGAGGCTATCAGAAAATTGACTATCTCATCTATGAGACCTTTTATGCAATCATCTCTGTAACCACTAAACCAAAAATCAGAGCAGAGACACAAATCATAAATAAAGAGAAAACTGAGAAAAGCATCACAGAAAATCACCAAACTGAAACGGCAGTCAGAAATACAAGGGAAGAGGGCTGGCCCCTTGGCCGAGTGGGTACGTTCATGCGCTACGCTGCGGCAGCCCAGGGTTTTGCTGGTTCAGATCCTGGGCTTTGACATGGCACTGCTCATCAGGCCATGCTGAGGCGGCATCCCACATGCCACAACTAGAAGGACCCACAACTAAAAATATACAACTGTGTATTGGGGGGCTTTGGGGAGGAAAAGGAAAAATAAAAAAATATTTAAAAAAAAGAAATGTAAGGGAAGAGAAACAACGGAAACATTAGAACAAGCAGAAAACAAGAGATAAAATGGCAGTATTAAGCCCTAATATATCAATAATCACTCCAAATGAAAATGGATTGAATTCTCCAATCAAAACACACAGAGTGACTGGGTGGATTAATAAACAGGACCCGAGAACATGCTGCCTCCAGGAAACACATCTCAGGTCTAAAGACAAACATGCTCAGAGTGAAGGGATGGAAGATAATACTCCAAGCAAATGGAAAACAGAAGAAAGCAAGTGTAGCCATGCTTATATCAGACAAAGCAGACTTCAGGATAAAAAGGACAATGAGACAAAGTGAGGCAGCATATAATGAGAAAAGGGACTTCCCACCAAGAGGACTAACACTTATGAATATATATACGCAGCTAACACAGGAGAACCAAAGTATATAAAGCAACTATTAACAGACCTAAAGGGAGAAATTAACAGCAACACAATAACAGTGAGGGATCTCAACACCCCAGTTACATCAATAGTTAGATCATCCAGACAGAAAGGCAACAAGGAAATAGTGGACTTAAATGAAACACTAGACCAGAGAGACCTAATAGATATATAGAGAACATTCCATCCAAAAAGATCAGAATACACATTGTTTTCAAGTGCACATGGAGCATTCTAAAAGATAGACCATATCTTGGAAAACAAAACAATATTCAAGAAATTTAAGAATATGGAAATTATATTTTATTTCATAAAAAATCATATTTTAAATCATCTTTTTCCAACCACGGTGTTATGAATCTAGAAATCAACCTCAAGAAAAATGCTGGGAACGTCACACACATGTGGAGACTAAACAACATGCTAGTGGACAATCACTGGATAAATGAAGAAATCACAAAACAACTGGAGACATATGAAAATGAATATACAACATACCAACTCTTATGGGATGCAGCAAAAGCAGTTGTAAGAGGGAAATTCATAGCAATACAGGTCCACCTCAATGATCAAGAAAAATCTCAAAGAAGTAATCTTAAACTAGTCCCAACAGAACCAGAAAAAGAAGGACAATCAAAGCCAAAAGTCAGCAGAAGGAGGGAAATAATAAAAATTAGAGCAGAAGTAAATGAAATAGAGACTAAAAAAACAATAGAAATGATCAATGAAACTAAGAGCTGTTTTTTTGAGAGGATAAACAAAATTGATAAACTCTTAGCCAGACTCACTAAAAAATATAGAAGGCTCAAATAAATAAAATTAAAAATGAAAAAGGAGAAACTACAATGGGCACTACAGAAATACAAAGGATTATAAGAGAATAATAAGAAACACCATACACCAACAAATTGGATAACCTGGAAGAAATGGATAAATTCTTAGATGCATACAACCTCCCAGAACTGAATCAAGAACAAATAGAGAACATGAATAGACCAAACACAAGTAAGGAGTTTGAAACAGTAATCAAAAACATCCCAAAACACAAAAGTCCAGGACCAGATGGCTTCTCTGGAGGATTCTACCAAACGTTCAAAGAAGATTTAATACCTATCCTTCTCAAACTAATCCAAAAATATTGAAGAAGATGGAATGCTCCCTAACTCCTTCTATGAGGCCGACATCATGCTGACCCCAAAACCAGACAAGGACAACACAAAGAAGGAAAATTACAGGTCAATATTGCTGATGAACATAGATGCAAAAATCTTTAACAAAATATTGGCAAATCAAATACAGCAATACATTAAAAGGATCATGCGCCATGATCAAGGGACGAAGGGATCCTTCAACATCCACAAATCAATCAGTGTGATACACCACAGTAACAAAATGAGGAATAAATGTCACATGATCATCTCAAGAGATGCAGAGAAAGCATTTGACAAGATACAGCATCCATGTATGATAAAATCTCTGAATAAGATGGGTACAGAAGGAAAGTACTTCCTCATAACAAAGGCCATATATGACAAACCCACAGCCAACATCATACTTATTGGTGAAAAACTGAACACCCTCCCTCTAAGAACAGGAACAAGACACCAGTGCCCACTCTCACCTCTCCTACTTGTCATAGAACTGGAAGTTTTGGCCAGAGAAATTAGGCAAGAAAAAGAAATAAATGGCATCTAAATTGCAAAGAAAGAAGTGAAACACTTGCTTTTTGTGGACGGCATGATGCTAGATATAGAAAACCCTAAAGAATCCACGGTAAAATTATTAGAATAATCAACATCTACAGCAAAGTTGCAGAGTAAAAGATCAACTTAAAACATCAGTTACATTTCTATACACTAATAACGAACTAGCAGAAGGAGAAGTCAAGAACACAATCCCATTTGCAATCACAACAAAAGGAATAAAGTATCTACCAATAAATTTAACCAGGGAGGTGAAAGACCTATATACTGAAAACTATAAGACATTATTGAAAGAAATTGAAGAAGTTATAAAGAAATGGAAAGATATTCCAAGCTTATGGATTGGAAGAATAAGCATAGTTAAAATCTCCATGTTACGTAAAGCAATCTACAGATTCAATGCAATCCCAATCAGGATCCCAATGATATTCTTCACGGAAATAGAACAAAGACTCATAAAATTTTCTACGCAACAACAAAAGACCCTGAATGGCCAAAGGAATCCTGAGAAAAAAGAACAAAGCTGGAGGCACCACAACCCCTGACTTCTAAATATATCACAAAGCTATGGTCATCAAAACAGCATGGTACTGACACAAAAACAGACACACAGATTAATGGAACAGGATAGAGGGCCCGGAAGTAAAGCCACACATCTGTGGACAGTTAATTTTCTACAAAGGAGCCAAGAACAAACAATGGGGAAAGGAAAGTCTCTTCAATAAATGGTGTTGGGAAAACCGGACAGCCACATGCAAAAGAATGAAAGCAGACCATTATCTTTCAACATACACAAAAATTAACTCAAAATGGATTAAAGCTTTGAATATAAGACCTGAAACCATAACACTTCTAGAAGAAAACATAGGCAGTACACTCTTTGACATCAATCTTAGCAGCACTTTTTCAAATACCATGTCTACCCAGGCAAGGGAAACAAAAGAAATAATAAACAAATGAGACTACATCAGACTAAAGAGCTTCTGCAAGGCAAAGGAAACCATGAACAAAATGAAAAGACAACCCACCACCTGAGAGAAAATAGTTGCAAATCGTATATCTGACTAGGGGTTAATTTCCAAAATATACAAAGAACTCATACAACTCAACAAGAAAAACAACCCGATCAGAAATGGGCAGAGGATATGAACATTTTTCCAAAGGGGATATACAGATGGCCAACAGGCACATGAAAAGGTGTTCAGCATCACTAGTTATTAGGGAAATGCAAATCAAAACTACAATGAGGTATAACCTTATGCCTGTCATAATGGCTCCTATTGCCAAGACAAAAAATAACAAGTTTTGGAGAGGATGTGGAGAAAAGGGAATCCTCATACACTGCTGGTGGGAATGTAAACTGGTGCAGTCACTTTGGAAAACAGTATGGAGGTTTCTCAAAATGTTAAAAACAGAAACACCATACGATCCAGCTATTCCACTGCTGGGGATTTATCCAAAGGACATGGAATCAACAATTCGAAGAGATCTATGCACCCCAATGTTCATTGCAGCACTATTCACAATAGCCAAGATGTGGAAGCAACCCAAGTGCCCATCAATTGATGAATGGATAACGAAGATGTGGTATATGTATACAATGGAATACTACTCAGATGTTGGCCATCTGTATATCTCCTTTGGAAAAAAGACAAAGTCATCCCGTTGGCAACAACATGGACAGACTTTGAGAGTATCATGCTAAGCAAAATAAGCCAGACAGAGAAAGACAAATGCTGTATGATTTCACTCATATGTGGCATATGAACAAACTCATGGCATAATAGAACAGATTAGTGGCTACTAGATTGGAAGGGGGTGGAGGGGTGGACGAAAGGCGTATACTGGCACATATATATTGTGATAGATAAAAAATAGACTATTGGTGGTGAGCACTATGCAGTCTCCACAGAAACAGATATATGATAATGTAAACCTGAAATTATACAACACTATAAACCAATATGACCTCAGTGAAAGAATTGGGGAAAAAAAGAGTTGAAATACAGGAAAAAAAAGAGGATCCTTTATAAATGATTTTTATACTGAATAATTTTTTTGAGCTGCTTACTTTCCTGTCATTAATTTAGCAGAACATCACTGTGTAAGAGAAAAACTGGAAGAATTAAGCTTGAAGAGCTATGATAATGCCTACGCAGGATTATTTTACGAATTAAAGATAAATGAATGTGAAATGTCTAGAACATAAAGATTAAAGATTATCATGAATCTGGAGATAAAATCGGATCTTCCACTGAAGAGGAATTTGTATTGTAAATAAGAGAGCAAACCACCTTTGTGGGATCCTTAAGGATCACTCCAACATGCTTGTGGAAATTAAACTGAGAGATATATGAAAATAAAGGATTTATTATACTCACAGGTCTTAGAAGAGGGAGGCATGGCACATCATGCAGGATATGGGAGGAGTGGCAAGGGAGTTAGCTCAACCAAGCAGGTGGGGAGCCAAGAGAGAGTAAAGACTGGTGGGCAAGTGCTTTTAATTGGGGGTCAGGATGGATTATACAAGTGAGGGGCATGAAGGGATTTCATGGGTGCATTTGAATGCCGCTAGGTCACAGCTAGGGGAGGGCAAGAAGGGGAATTTGTGGCAAACTCCAGCCTTGGTGCGGCTGGATGTCTGGAAGAGGTGCTCACATCCTGATGTTGAAGAATTCATTCAGGACAGTTGTTAAAGACAGTAAGGCAGACTTTATTCAGGACCATCAAGATAGGCATAGGGACCTCCGCAATGGTGTCTTCCAGTAGGGGAGAGAGATCAGGCTGTACCCTGAATACAACAAGAAAAAATAGGAAGTTTCAGCCAAAGAGCAGGGTGGTGGGGGAGGATTACTAAGGTGGTGGATGGAAAATTACTAAGAGGAAACATCAGGGGTAAGCAGGGAGGATTCGGGCTAAACTGACCTAGTGGGATTCTTGTTGAAGGCAGGCCAGGGTGATCAGACATCATCTGGGGGATGGTGCAGGATGAGGAACTCCATTGAATAGTGAGGGTGGACAGATATCGAGGATGGGGGATTCTGGCTAAACTTACTTAGCAGGATTCTGGCTAACATTGACAATGCAGGGACAAATATGGAAGCCCAAAAGTCAGGGCCTAGTTGAGAAGAGAGTTTAAAAGAGCCTGAGCAGAGTTTGGTCACCAAGAAAATCTTTGTCAGTCCCTCCTGTCGTTCAAGGAAAGAAGAGACATTCTTCTTGGCCCTGAACAATAGAAGTCCGTTTCTTATACCGTTGCCTTTTGTTTATTAAGGACCAGCTGAATTATTTGTTGCAACTTGATAGTAGAGGGTATTTACTGAATGATTCAGTCAGGCATTTAATGAGGGGAATTTCTATGAAAGGAAAAGAAAAACAAAGATCAGTATTTGGAAACCTGGTTGCAAAGTTCAGAGGGCAGCTATTAGACAAGATTTATATACTTGAGCTGGAAGCATTTTTAGATGATGGAGTTAAGGATGGCAGTGGGAATCTGATAAATTTCTTGATTTGCAGTTTGAATGTCTTTGGTGATGGAATAGACATCAGTGTCACAGTCATGGTTATTTCTAAGAGTACAGCATGGAAATATCCAGCTTCAGGTCATATGAGCTTCTCTAGATAGTCCCAATAAGGATCTGGGGAGGCAGGTTTTAGTTATCAGTGGCACTAGTTCAAGAGGGTGGGAGAAAAATTGTAAATGTTATTTTGGAGAGTTGCAACCAGATATTGGAGGAAACTAGAAGAATTGAGAACCCACAAGGGTGTGCTATAGTTTTATAGTGAAACAAAATTTCTCTCTACAATTACCCCCCCACACACACACACACAGACACACACCTTCATTTGGCTTGATTATTTGCATAAATGCAGCAAGAATGGTAATTGACCACACAGGCCTTTTTTTTTTTTTTAAAGCAGTTTTGTTTCTTTTAAAGATTTTATTTTTTTCCTTTTTCTCCCCAAAGCCCCCCAGTACATAGTCGTACATTCTTCGTTGCGGGTCCTTCTAGTTGTGACATGTGGGATGCTGCCTCAGCGTGGTTTGATGAGCAGTGCCATGTCCGTGCCCAGGATTCGAACCAGCGAAACAGTTCCGCCTGCAGTGGAGTGCGCGAACTTAACCACTCGGCCACAGGGCCAGCCCCCACAGAGGCCTTTTTGAGTTTGCTTTACTGGAACTTTTGTAAAGTAACTCAGATTTGACTTTTTAAAAGCCTCTTGAGCCTAGGAAGCCAAGCCAAGAACTCGCCACCATATTGTGCCTTCAATACCTATAGATTTGGGTGAATTCCCTCTCCTTAAGGTCCCCGAGTTATCTTATAGTTCCTATCCCTTACAGGAAGTGATCTTCTTTACTCACTTATAAGGCTGGGAACACTGTAACTCAGGCACCCAGCCAGTTTTCCGAGGCCTTGGCTCCATAATATCAACCTTAGTTCCTTAAACCTGTATGGTCATATCTAATTCTATTCATCATTTTCAAATATGACATTCCAGTCAAAGTTGTTTTTTTTTTTACTATATTTTAATATTTTATTTTTTTTTATTGTGGTAACATCGGGTTATAAGCTTATATAAATTTCAGGTGTACATCATTGTATTCTGATTCCTGCGTAGATTACATCATGTTCAACACCCAAAGGCTAATTACAATCCATCACCACACACATGTGCCTAATCACCCCTTCACCCCTTCCCTACCCCTTCCCCTCTGGTAACCAGCAATCCACTCTCTGTCTCTAGGTGTTTGCTTGTCATTTTATCTTCCACTTTTGAGTGAGATCATATGGTATTTGACTTTCTCCCTCTGACTTATTTTGCTTAGCATAATAAGGTCCATTCATATTGTCACAAATGGCCAGATTTCATCGTTTTTTATGGCTGAGTAGTATTCCACTGTGTATATATACCACATCTTCTATATCCATTCGTCCCATGATGGGCACCTAGGTTGCTTCCAAGTCTTGGCTATTGTGAATAATGCTGTGATGAATATAGGGGTGCATGTATCTTTACACATTCGTGTTTTCACACTCTTTGGATAAATACCCACAGTGGAACAGATGGATCGTATGGTAGTTCTCTTCTTAATTTTTTCAGGAATCTCTATACTGTTTTCCATAGTGGCTGCACCAGTTCGCATTCCCACCAGCAGTGTATGAGGGTTCCCTTCTCTCCACCTCCTCTCCAACACCTATTGTTTCCTGTCTTCTCAATTATAGCCATTCTGGTGGGAGTGCGGTGATATCTCATTGTGGTTTTGATTTGCATTTCCCTGATAGTTAATGATGTTGAACATCCTTTCATGTGCCTGTTGGGTGTCTGTATATTTTCTTTTGCAAAATGTCTGTTCATATCTTTTGCCCATTTTTCATTTGGGTTTATAGTTTTCTTGTTGTTGAGATGTATGAGTTCTTTATATATTTTGGATATGAACTCCTTATCAGATATGTGGTTTGCAAATATTTTCTCCCAGTTGGTGGGTTGTCTTTTCATTTTGTTTGTGGCTTCCATTGCCTTGCAGAAGCTCTTTAGTCTGATGAAGCCCCATTTTTTAATTTTTTCTTTTGTTTCCCTTGCCCAAGTAGACATGGCATTTGAAAAGATCCTTCTAAGACCGATGTCAATGAGTGTACTGCCTATATTTTCTTCTAGGAGTTTTATGGTTTCACGTCTTACCTTCAAGTCTTTAATCCATTTTGCATTAATTTTTGTATATGGCAAAAGATAATGGTATACTTTCATTCTTTTGCATGTGGGCTCTCCAGTTTTCCCAACACCATTTACTGAAGAGACTTTCCTTTATCCATTGTGTATTCTTGGCTCCTTTGTTGAAGATTAGCTGTCATAGATGTGTGGTTTTATTTCTGGGCTTTCAATTCTGTTCCATCGACCTGTGCATCTGTTTTTGTACCAGTGCAATGCTGTTTTGATTACTATAGCTTTGTAGTATACTTTGAAGTCAGGGATTGTGATGCCTCCAGCTTTGTTCCCTTTTTCTCAGGATTGCTTTAGCTATTTGGGGTCTGTTGTTGCCGCATTTGAATTTTAGGATTCTTCGTTCTATTTCCGTGAAGAATATCATTGGGACCCTGGTTGGGATTGCATTGAATCTGTAGATCGCTTTAGGTAGTATGGACATTTTAACTATGTTTATTCTTCCAACCCATGTGCATGGAATATCTGTCCATTTCTTTGTGTCATCATCAATTTATTTCAATAGTATCTTGTAGTTTTCATTGTATAGGTCTTTCACCTCCTTAGTTAAATTTATTCCTAGATATTTTATTCTTTTTGTGGCGATTGGAAATGGGATTGTATTCTTGAGTTCTTTTTCTGCTAGTTCATTATTAGAGTATAGAAATGCCACTGATCTTTGTAAGTTGATCTTGTACCCTGCAACTTTGCTGTAGTTGTTGATTATTTCTAATAGTTTTCTGATGAATTCTTTAGGGCTTTCTATATATAAAATCATGTCATCCGCAAATATCAAGAGTTTCACTTCTTCCTTGCCAATTTGGATACCCTTTATTCCTTTTTCTTGCCTAATTGCTCTGGCCAAAACGTCCAGTACTATGTTGAATAAGAGTGGCGAGAGTGGGCACACTTTTCTTGTTCCTGTTCTCAGAGGGATGGCTTTCAGTTTTTCTCCATTGAGTATGGTGTTGGCTGTGGGTTTGTCATATACGGCCTTTATTATGTTGAGGTACTTTCCTTCTATACCCATTTTATGGAGAGTTTTTATCATAAATGGATGTTGGATCTTGTCAAATGTTTTCTCTGCCTCTATTGAGATGATCATGTGGTTTTCATTCCTCGTTTTATTAATGTGTTGTATCACTTTGATTCATTGGTGGATGTTGACCCATCCCTGCATCCCTGGTATAAATCCCACTTGATCATGGTGTATGATCCTTTTAATGTATTGCTGTATTCAGTTTGCCAATATTTTGTTGAGGATTTTTGCATCTACGTTCATCAGCGGTATTGACCTGTAATTTTCCTTCTTCATGTTGCCCTTGTCTGGCTTTTGGATCAGGGTGATGTTGGCCTCGTAAAATGTGTTAGGAAGTGTTCCGTCTGCTTCAGTTTTTTGGAATAGTTTGAGAAGGATATTAAATCTCCTTTGAATGTTTGGTAGAATTCTCCAGAGAAGCCATCTGGTCCTGGACTTTTATTTTGGGGGAAGTGTTTGATTCCTCTTTCAATCTCTTTGCTTGTGATCAGTCTATTCAGATTCTCTTTCTTCTTGATTCAGTTTTGGGAGGTTGTATGAGTCTAAGAATTTATCCATTTATTCTAGATTGTCCAATGTGTTGGCATATAGCTTTTCATAGTATTCTCCTATTGGTAACTGGTAACTGTTGTAATTTCTCTTCTTCCACTTCTGATTTTATTTATTTGAGCCTTCTCTCCTTTTTCTTAGTGAGTGTGGCTAAGGATTTGTCAATTTTGTTTATCTTCTCAAAGAACCAGCTCTTAGTTTCATTGATCTTTTCTCCTGTTTTTTGTTTTTTGGGTTCTTTTTGGTCTCTATTTAATTTATTTCTGCTCTAATTCTTATTATTTCTCTCCTTCTGCTGACTTTGGGCTTTGTTCTTCTTTTTCTAGTTCTGTTAGGTGCAGTTGAAGATTGCTTATTTGAGATTTTTCTTGTTTGTTAAGGTGGGCCTGTATTGCTGTGAATTTCCCACTTAGGACCACTTTTCCTGCATCCCATATGAGTTGGTTTGGTGTATTTTCATTTTTATTTCTCTCCAGATACGTTTTGATTTCTCCTTCAATTTCTTCAATGATCCATTGGTTGTTCAGTAGCATGTTGTGTAGGCTCCACATATTTGTGACCTTCCCAGCTATTTTCTTGTAGTTGATTTTTAGTTTCACAGCATTATGGTCGGAAAAGAGGCTTGATAGGATTTCAATCTTCTTAAATTTTTTGAGGCTTGCCTTGTTTCCCAACATATAGTCTATCTTTGAGAATGTTCCATGTGCACTTGAGAAGAATGTGTATTCCGCTGTTTTGGGATGGAGTGTTCTATATATATATTAATTCCATCTGATCTAGGTTTTCATTTAAGTCCGCTATTTCCTTGTTGACTTTCTGTCTGGATGACCTATCCATTGGTGTGAGTGGGGTTTTAAGGTCCCCTACTACTATTGTGTTGCTGTTAATATCTCTTTTTAGGTTTGTTAATAGTTGCTTTATGTACTCTGGTGCTCCTGTGTTGGGCGCACATATATTTATGTGTTTATGTCCTCTTGGTGGAATGTCCCTCTTTTCATTATATACTGCCCCTCTTTGCCTCTTATTGCCTTTTTTATCTTGAAGTCTGCTTTGCCTGATATAATTATGGCAACACCTGCTTTCTTTTGGTTGCCATTAGCTAGGAGTATCGTCTTCCATCCCTTCACTCTGAGTCTGTGTTTGTCTTTAGAGCTGAGGTGTGTTTCTTGGAGGAAGCATAATGTTGGGTCCTGCTTTTTAATCCTTCCAGCCACTCTGTGTCTTTTGATTGGAGAATTCTTTACATTTATGGTGATTATTGATATGTGAGGGCTTAATGCTGCCATTATATCACTTGTTTTCTGGTTGCTCTGTATTTCCCTTCTTTCTCAGCCCATGTATTTTAGACTGCCAATTTAGTTTGGTAGTTCTCTATGATGGTTTTCTCAGTTTTCTCTTTATTTATCATTTGTGTCTCTGTTCTGATTGTTTAGTGGTTACTGTGAGGTTTGTGTAAAAAATCTCGTAGATGAGATAGTCCTTTTTCTGATAGCTCTTATTTCCTTAGTGTAAGCAGGTTCCATTCCTTTTCTCTTCCCCTTCTGAGTTATTATTGTCACAAATTATTGTTTTGTGTTGTGAGTTTGTGACTAAATTGATGTGTTTCTAGGTTTTTTATGCTTTCCTTCCTTGTATCTTTTATGTTATAATTAAGGGTTTGGTAACCTGTCCTGATAGAGAGCTGGCATTTTCTGATTTTGTCTGCCTATTTATCTCCTTGCTCAAGGCTTTGTAAACCCTTTCTTGATTTTTTTCTCAGGTACAAGGGCCTTCTTGATCATTTCTTGAAGGGGGGGTCTTGTGGCAATGAACTCCCTCAGCTTTTGTTTATCTGGGGAAGGTTTTATTTCTCCATCATGTCTGAAGGATCATTTCCCTAGATCGCATATTCTTGGATAAAAGGTTTTGTCTTTCAGAATTTTGAATATATCATTCCACTCTCCCCTAGCCTGTAAGGTCTCTGCTGAGAAATCTGCTGAAAGCCTGATAGGGTTTCCTTTGTAAGTTATTTTTTTCTGCCTGGCTGCCCTTAATGTTTTTTCTTTATCATTGACTTTGCCAGTTTTACTAATATATTTCTTAGAGAAGATCTTTCTACATTGGTATAATTAGAAGTCCTGTTAGCTTATTTTACTTGAAAATTCAGCCCCTTACCCAGGTTTGGGAAGGTCTCAGCTATTGTTTCTTTCAACAAGCTCTCTTCTCCATTCTCCCTCTCTTTTCACTTTGGAATACCTATAATCTTATGTGACAGTACCTAATTGAGTTCAGATATTTCTCCAAGAATTTCTTCAGTTTTTCAAAATCTTAGCTGTTACTCCTCCTCCACCTGAACAATTTCTATATTTCTATCCTCTAAATCAGTGACTTTCTCCTCCATATCATCAGCTCTATTGTTTACAACCTTCCAAATCTGGATCACGGAAAAGTAGATGATTTGAATAGGACCAGTCACCAGTAAGGAGATTGAAGCAGTAATCAGAAACCTCCAAAGAATAAAAGTCCAGGATCAGATGGCTTCTCTGGTGAGTTCTACCAAACATTCGAAGAAGTCTTAATATCTGTCCTTCTCAAACTGTTTCAAAAAATTGAAGAGGAGGGGAGGCTCCTAACTCATTCTACAAAGCCAACATTATCCTGATACCAAAACCACACAATGACGACACAAAGAAAGAAAGTTACAGGCCAACATCACTGATGAACATCAATGCAAAAATCCTCAACCAAATACTAGCAAATTGAATGTAACAATACATTAAGAAGAGAATACACCATGGGGCTGGCCTGGTGGCACATCAGTTAAGTTCACACGCTCCACTTTGGCAGCCCTGGGTTTGCCAGTTTTGATCCCAGGTGCAGACATTGCACCACATGGCAACCCATGCTGTGGTAGGCATCCCACATATAAAGTAGAGGAAGATGGGCATGGATGTTACTTCAAGGCCAGTCTTCCTCAGCAAAAAGAGGAGGATTGGTTGCAGATGTTAGCTCAGGGCTAATCTTCCTAAAACAAAGAGCATACATCATGATCAAGTGGGTTTTATTCCATGGATGCAGGGGTGGTTCAACATCCACAAATCAATCAATGTGATACACCACATTTACAAAATGAGGAATAAAAATCACATGATCATCTCTATAGATGCAGAGAAAGCATTTGGCAAGGTACAGAATTCACTCACGATAAAAACTCTAAATAAAATTGGTATGGAAGGTAAATACCTCAACATAACAAAGGCCATATATGACAAACCCACAGCTAATATCATTCTCAATGGAGAAAAACTGAAAAGTATCCCTTTAAGAACAGGAACCAGAAAAGCATGCTCACTTTCACCACTCTCATTTAAAATGGTATTGGAAGTCAGAGCCAGAGCAATCGGGCAATAAATAGAAATAAAAGGGATCCAAATTTGAAGAGAAGAAGTGGGATTGTTACCATTTTTTGATGGCATGATTTTCTGTGTAGAAAACCCTAAAGAATCCACTAAAAAAACCTTTTAGACACAATACATGAATACAGTCAAGTCCAGCATGAAAAATCAACATACAAAAATCAGTAGCATTTATATACACTAACAACGAAGTAGCAGAAAGAGAAATTAAGAATATTATCCCATTTACAATTGCAACAAGAAGAATAAAATACCTAGGAATAAACTTATCCAAAGACGTGAAATATGTACGCTAAAAACTATGAAACATCATTGAAAGAAATTGAAGAAGACACAAAGAAATGGAAAGATATTCTGTTCTCTTGATTGGAAGAATTAACCTTTTTAAAATGTCTGTACTTCCTAAAGTAATCTATAAATTCAATGCAATTCCTATCAAAGTTCCAACAACATTTTTCACAGAAATAGAACAAAGAATGCTAAAATTTAAGTGGAACAACAAAAGACCCCGAATAGCCAAAGGAATTCTGAGGAAAAAGTAGAAACCTGGAGGTATCACATTCCCTGATTTCAAAATGTACTACACAGCTATAGTAACCAAAACAGCATGGTACTGGCATGGAAACAGACACAGAGATCAATCAAACAGAATCAAGAGCCAAGAAATCAACCCACACATATGTGGACAGCTAACTTTTGACAAGGGAGCCAAGAGCATACAATGGAGAAAGGAGAGTCTCTTCAATAAGTGGTGTTGGGAAAACGACAGCCATTATCTTACACCAGGCACAAAAATCAACTTAAAATGGATTAAAGCTTTGAATGCAAGCCCTGAAACCATGAAACTTCTAGAAGAAAACATAGGCAGCATGCTCATTGACATCAGCCCTAGCAGCATATTTTCCAGTACCAAGTCTGACTGGGCAAGGGAAACAAAAGAAAAAATAAACAAATGGGACTACATCAAATTAAAAAAGCTTCTGCACAACAAAGGAAACCATCAACAAAATGAAAAGACAACCTAACAATTGGAAGAAGATATTTTCAAACCATCTATCAGATAATGGGTTAACATTCACCATATACAAATAACTCATACGTCTCAACAACAAAAAAACCCAACAACCCAATTTAAAAATGGGAAAAAAATCTGAACAGAGATTTCTCCAAAGATGATACACAGATGGCCAACAGGCACATGAAAACACATTCAACATCAGTAACTATCAGGGAAACGAAAATCACCAGTACAATGAGATATGACCTCACTCTGGTCAGAATGGCTATAATTAACAAGACAGGAAGCAACAAGTGTTGGACAGGATGTGGAGAGAAGGGAACACTCATACACTGCTGGTGGGAGTGCAAACTGGTGCAGCCTCTATGGAAAACAGTGTGGAGTATCCTCAGAAAATTAAGAACAGATCTACTGTACGATCCCGCTATTCCACTGCTGGGTATTTATCCAAATAGCTTGAAAACACAGATGCCTAAAGATACATTCATCCCTTTGTTCATCATAGCATTATTCACCATAGCCAAGGTTTGGATGCAACCTAGGTGCCCATGAAGGGACAAATGGATAAAGAAGATGTGGTATATATACACAATGGAATACTACTCAGCCATAAGAAATTATGAAATCTGGCCATTTGTGACAGCATGGATGCACCTTGAGGGTATTATGCTAAGTGAAATGTCAGAGGGAGAAAGTTAAATACCATATGATCTCACTCATAAGTAGAAGACAAAAACAACGACACACAAACACATAGCAACAGAGATTGGATTGGTGGTTACCAGAGGGGAAGGGGGAGGGAGGAGGGTGAAAGAGGTGATTAGGCTCACATGTGTGGTGATGGATTATAATTAGTCTTTGGGTGGTGAACATGATGTAATCTACACAGAATTCGAAATATGATGTACATCTGAAAGTTACATAATGTTATAATCCAATGTTACTGCTATAAAAGTAAAAATTAAAATAAAAAATCAAAACTTTCAACTATCCAAACCTCCTCCTTCCCTGAAGGCCCCAAATAGAAGAGTTGTCCTGGGCAATCCTATTTGCCATTTATCTCATTCTTAAAAATAAGGAGGGTGTCTGGGTGTAGGTAGAGCATAAATTAAACTTTGTAGTTGTTTTAACTCTGGATATATGAGAACTTAATATTAAAGATATTAGGAAGTGTCAAATCATTTGAATAGATGAGTGAAGAAACTCAGAATTATGTGTGACTATTGTAAAAAGCCTAGATTTTGATAATTAATATTAGACAAACAAATTAATTAATATTTACAAACAAAAGTACAGGGGATGGCCCAGCGGCATAGCAGTTAAGTTTACACTCTGCTTCAGTGGCCTGGGGTTCACCAGTTCAGATCCCAGGCGCAGACCTACACACCACTTATCAAGCTGCACCGTGGCAGGCATCTCACATATAAAGCAGAGGAAGATGGGCACAGATGTTAGCGCAGGGCCAATCTTCTTCAGCAAAAAGAGGAGGATTGGTGGTGGATGCTAGCTCAGGGCTAATCTTCCTCAAAAAAACAAGGAAAAAAACTACAGGCTTTGAAGTCATACACAGACCTGAACTTAAAGCCTGGCTCCACCATTTGGTTACTATGAATTTTTGGCAAGTTAATTTCACATAATTGAGCCTCGGTTTCCTTCTCTGTAAACTGGGAAGTGTCTACTGACGGATGACTGGATAAAGAAAATGTGGTATACACACACGATGGACTATATTTCAGCCATGAAAAAGAATGAAATCTTGCCATTTGTGACCACATGGATGGACCTTGAGGGCATTATGCTAACAAAATAGGTCAGACAGGGAAATACCGTAAGATCTCACTCACATGTGGAATCTAAAAAAAAAAAAACTGATGGAAAAAAATGAATTGTATTTTGTTTTTTACGTAACTGTTTTCTTCGTGTCCAGAATTTCTGTTTTTTTTTTTTAAAGATTTTTTTTTTTAATTTTCTTCCTTTTTCTCCCCAAAGCCCCCCAGGACATAGTTGTATATTCTTCGTTGTGGGTCCTTCTAGTTGTGGCATGTGGGATGCTGCCTCAGCGTGGTTTGATGAGCAGTGCCATGTCCGCGCCCAGGATTTGAACCAACGAAACACTGGGCCGCCTGCAGCGGAGCGCGCAAACTTAACCACTCGGCCACGGGGCCAGCCCCCAGAATTTCTGTTTTTTGATATTCTCAATCTCCTTGGTGAACTATTCCTTCTGCTCATTAATTTTATTGCTGAGATCATTTAACTGTCTTTCTGAATTTTCTTGGAGCTCATTGAGCTTCTTTATGATGTCTTTTGAATTCTCTGCCATTTACAGCATAAATTTCTGTGACTTTAGGATTGGTATTTGGAGACTTGTCATTTTCCTTCTGCTCCGTATTGTTACTGTAGTTTTCATATTTTTTGATGAACTGATCCTTTACTAGGGCCTTTTTAATAGTATCAGGTAGCACATTCCACCTATCACCTCTGAGGTGGGCAGGAGCTGTGTTTTCTGAACCTGCTGCGTGCTAGAAGATGTGCCAGTAGGGCTCATCTGCATTTGCCCACTGTCGGCAGCTGCTTGGCAGGTCACACATACATGCCCAGGTGCTCTTGTGTGGGACCACTGCATTGGCATGGGACCAGCTGAGCTGGTGCACTAGGCAGGACAGGATGAGCACTTTCTTTCACGTGCGCAGACTGGCTGTGTGCTCACAGGTGGTTCACCTGAGCTGCTGCACTTGATGGGGCTCCTTTGCAGGGGCTAAGCTGCACCATTCAGTAGAGAGCATTCCTGGGGGAGGGGCCACCATGGCACCATTGATGTTCCCACTGCCAGGTTGCAACTCCAAATTCAAAGGCATTCAAATGCAGGCTTGTCTGCCCCCAGCCTCCTCTTTCAGTCATGAACCAGCTGCTGTGTGAGGACCCACGACCTAGATTGCTGCCACCAGGAAAGGTGGAGGGATCTGCTCACCTCTCTACCCTGCCTCCCAGGTATCCCATCCCCTCACCTTCAGATGTATGGCTGTGTGGATCTCTCAGCTGTCCTATTGTGCTTTTTAGGGAATCCTCTGTTGGTTAATGAATGTCCATTTAGTTGTAACTTAAAGGGGAGAGACTAAGGAAACAATTCACTCTGCTATGATGCTGATGTCACTTTCTGGCCATTTTCTTCTTTCTATTGTGGCATTTTCTTTCTCACTTAAAGAAGTCCATTTAACATTTCTTGTAAGGCTGATTTAGTTGTGATGAACTCCTTTAGTTTTTTTCTTGCCGGAAAACTCTTTATTTCTCCTTCCATCATGAATGATAAACTTAAACTTGACAGGTAGAGTATTCTTATTTGTAGGCTTTTTCCTTTCAGCACTTTGAATATTTCATGCCACTCCCTTCTAGCCCATAAAATTTCTGTTGAGAAGTCAGGTGATAGCCTTATGGGGTTTCCCTTCATCATAACGTGTTGCTTTTCTCTCACAGCTTTTAAGATTCTCTCTTTACATTTAGTTATCGATGTTTCAATTATAATGTGTCTTTGTGTGGGCCTCTCTGGGTTCATCCTGTTTGGTACTCTCTGTGCTTCCTCTACCTGGATGTCTGTTTCTTTCCCCAGGCTAGGGAAGTTTTCAGCTGTTATTTCTTCAAATAAGTTCTCTGGCCTTTTATTTCTCTCTTCTCTGGGACACCTATAATACAAATGTCAGTACGCTTGATGTTGTCCTGGAGGTCCCTTAAACTCTCCTTATTATTTTTAATGTTTTTTTTCTGGTCAGCTTGGATGATTTTCTCTACTCTGTCGTCCAGATTGCTGATCCATTCTTCTGTGTCATCTACTCTGCTGTGGTTTCCCTATAGTGAATTTTTCATTTCCATTATTGTATTATTCAGCTCTGTTTGGTTCTTTTTTATGTTTTCTAATTTCTTGTTGAAGTTCTCACTTTGTTCATCTTTTCTTCTCCTGAGTTCAGTGAGCATTCTTAAGACCATTATTTGTACTCTTCATCAGGTAGATTGTTTATTTTGCTGAGTTTAGTTTTGTTCTTTAGTTTAGTTTAGTTTAGTTCTTTTTCTGAAGATTTGTCATGTTCTTTTATTAGGAACATATGCCTTTGTCGTCTCATTTTACCTACTTCTCTGTCCTTATTTCTGTATATTAGGTAGATCAGCTACATCTCCTAGTCTTGGAAATGTGGCCTTATTTAGGAGATGTCTTAAGGGGCTCAGCTATGTTCTCCCCTCTTGTCACCCATGCCAAATGCTCCAGGGGTGTCCCCTATGTGGGCTGCATGTGCCCTTCTGTTGTGTTGGGACAGGTGTTGCTGGCATGCAGGTAGGCTGGGCTGGCCCCTGGGCCAGCTCATTGTGAGGCCCTGCCATGTCCATCTACCATGTGCATATTATTGGGCAGGACAAGCCCCCAGCACGGCTGGCTGTGAGGCCTCGTAGTGCACAACTACTGTGGGTTTGCTGGTGAGCAAGTCATGCCCCTGGTGTGGCTGGTGTGCACCTGGCAGTGTTTGCAGCTGTTGCTAGTTTGCTGGTGGGTTGGGCAGGCCTCCAGCATGGGCTGGCTGTGTGTCCTGGCAATGCACAGCTGTCTTGGTTGAGCTGGTGTGTAGGGCAGGCCCCTATTGTGGCTGGGTATGCCACCTGGCATCACAGCTGTTTCTAGCTTATTCTTGGGTTGGGTAGGCCTCCTGCATGGGTTGGCTATGCAGCCCAGTCTGCACAACTGCCTTGGGTGTGCTCCCGGGTTGGTCAGGCCCCCAGTGTGGGCTGGCTGGGTGGCCTCAGGCATGGTCTTGCTTCAGGTGTGCTGGTGGGCAGTGCAGGCTGCCATCACAGCAGTGTGCCACTGTTTCTGATGCTTTGGTGGGTGAGGTAAATGCCCTGTGTACCTGATTGTGAGGCCCATTGGTGAAATTCTGCTGCATGCCCACTGGTGGTGGGGGCAGCCCCTGGGGCAGACTGCCTGCCCCACCTGGTTGTGCTTGATTGCCTTGGGTGCCCTAGTGAGTGGAGCAGGCTGCTGTGCTAACAGACTAGAGGAAAGATTCAAAATGGTGCCTGCCAGTGTCTGTGTCCTCATGGCTGAACTAGATCACAATAATGTCTGCTGCCAGTGTCTCAGTCCCTGGAAAGGGACCCCAGCCACCTCCTGCCTCTCTGGGAAGTGCTCAGAGCTTAGTAAGTGAGTCTATTTTACCAATGAACTATGAACTTTTCCGTCTGGTGTTTTGTTCGGGTTTCTGGGTTGGATGAGTCTGTGCATGGACCCTTTAAGAGGAAGTTTTTCTTTTCCTGAAGTTCTATAACTTTTCTGGGGTTATTCCTCATTGGTTTTCAAAGCCAGGTGTTTTGAGATCTTGTCTCTCTTGTGCTGTATCTAAGGGCTGATGTGGCTAATGTGGAGCTCGAATCTCCTGCTCCTCCAGGAAAAGCTCTGTACCTTTGAGTTTGTTCCCAACTGTGAAGCACTGCAGCTAGGGTGTGTTTTTTTTTTCCCCTCAGTGGGACTGTTTCTCTGTCTCTTCCACCCCTCTGTGTCTTGTCCCTTGTTGTAGAGGTTCTTTTCATCCAGTTTCCAGTTCTCTCAGAGGAAATGGTCCCATATGTAGTTGTAATTTTGTTGTGTCCATGTAAGGGGGCAAGCTCAAGATCCTGTTACACTACCATCTTTCAAACTCCTCCTCTAGACGTCTTTTCTTGAAAGATACCTACTGGGGTGGAAGTCTTTCTTCTTGGCCTTCTGCCTTTATTGGGGATTATTCTCTGACTTTCTGGGCTGGAAGTTCTTCTGGCTCCTTGTTTTGATTGGGGTTTATTCCCTGACTCCTGAACTGGAAGGATTTTTTTCTAGCTCCTTGTTTGGTATAGGGTTCACTCCCCTAGTCCTGGGCTGTAAAAAATTTTTTCCTGGCTTTTTGTGGAGTGTCTCTGTTCTATTTGTTCCTTCTTTTCCAATGGGAACTTCCCAGTTCATTGAAAGCCCCTCCTGAATCTCTGCTGACTATATGTTCTGCCAACTCTGTCCACCACCTTCTTTTTTTTTTTTTTTTTT